>NW_017307659.1:205185-225849 GCF_000935625.1 Nanorana parkeri | reverse complement strand
CTATTGGCTATTGCAAATTGAAATAGCCAATAGTAATGTAGCAATGCATTTCAATGGGAAATTTTTTTTTTTTTTTTTTTCTATTCTGACATCGCTCCGTGTCAGAATAAAGAAAAAAAAGAAACAGCAGTGTTTCTCTCCTTGGCGGCCGGGAGCAGGAGACTCCCAGGGCGCCAGGGAGAGTTAGCTGTCAGAAGCAGGCTGTCGGCCGGCTGCTCGGCCAGCTTCGGCTTTCAGCACGGCTCAGCCGAGCCGATGCATATGCGTTCGGCTCGACTGAGCCACTCGGCCACGTTCAGGAGCTGTACGGGCTATAGTGAATAGCCCGTACAGCACCCCTTCGGTTCTACTGAACCAAAGGGGTCCTGGGGCCGAAGCTAGCCGAAGGATCGGCCGAAGCTATGGCTAGATCCTTCGGCAGCTTCGTGAATAGACCCCACAGATGACATTCTGGATACACCCAGGTGATTTCACCTGCCTGCTGTCACAGGTTGTATCACTATGATATCCATTGTGTATCTGTGGGCATGTTTTAAAAAACAATACTTCTTGAGAAGGTTTTTCTTATGCATCCATTTGTCACATTATTAGGGCATGTCTGTTTTTCAATACAAGTGCATGTGTCATGAGTGTGCACATGTTGGGCACGAGTGCAGGTACCCAAGACCGTTGTTGAAGGGGAGGATGTCATAAGGTAGCCGGACCAGGGAAAAAAAACAGTATAAATCTGGCTCTGGGTGATAGAAAAGATGGCCAACAACATCCCATACTAGGTATATTACCAGTTCTTTAAAATATCTCCCATTTGAAAAGCTGTAGAGGAAACGTTGGTGAGATTTCTGCATCTCATCTCTTGGTAGATAAATACATTTTCCAAGCTCATGTGCTTTCTAAGTTACACTATACATAATTTTTGCCCTATAAAATTTACAGGGCTATTCATAGAAGGGTGAAGAGTTTGGAGAAGGCAGGAGAAGTGAACAATCTTGGCCAAAATAGCGAATTTGGAAAAATTTTCCAGTTCAGCTCACTTTCCAGTTCAGCTATGTTGTCCTAGATTGTTCACTTCTCCTGCTTTCTACAAACTCTTCACTCTTTTGTAAATAACCCTGTTAGAGTTCAGAATGTGTTTCATGCATTCCAGATCTAAGTTTTGGACTGGACTTTGTATCCTACCAAAACCAGAGATAGAAGACACATTTGAAAAGGGCCCACAAAACACAAAGAATGCTGTGGATTTGTGTAGTTTACACAACAAGTTTATCTAGGTTTAACAGAGAATTAGTCCTGGTAGACATGTACATTCCTAATAGTTTGCCAACTGGATTTTAAGAAATAGGCTGCATGGAAATTTAAATTCATATGTACCAACTGATATAAGGCTTTACAGAAATGTGAGCTGCATTGTTTTTCATAGTCTGAAACAATTTTGGAAAAGAGGACATAAAGTCTTGTTTAACAGCAATCCAACAATACATAGGTTTATTTTAGGGATGAACTGATACCGGTTTTTCGGTATTGAGTACCGATATTTATCTTTCAGTACTTCTGTACTATCTTTCAGTATCTTTCAGTGTCATTACACGCTGTCCGACTTCTTGATCGCTCAGGAAGCCAACTCCATGCTGATTGGCCAGCTCAATGCTGATTGGCCAGAAAGCCAACTCCATATTCCCTCGCGACAGTACTCACCCAAATACTCGGTATCGGCACTAGTAGTAGTTTATTTTCTTAACTTATGAAGTCCCTGGTGTGCAGCAAACATGAAGCTATAACCCTAAGCTAGGACCTTGCTATGAGATTTCTTTGTCTCTAACGGGACTGCCTACTTAAAGCAAACCTGGGCTTTGCCCATAGTAACAGCTGCTCTTTACAGGGAAGACCATGAGCCGACAATACTTATGTCCTTCTGGAGCAGCCTGTCTTTTGTCTTGTTTATTGTATTTGATATATACCTCTGTTCCTTACTCCTATTTTGCCTCTAGTTAGTACAGTCCCTAGCTAGACTCTCCGTGCCTCACTCTGTTCTGGGCTGGATGAAGGGCAAATAATGCCCTAAGCACACCCCAACAAGGGTGCCCCTCTTGGACCCTCCATTGTTTAACCGACAAAACATTAACAGGGCTATTCACAAAAGGGTGAAGAGTTTGAAAAAGGCAGGATAATTGAACAATCTAGGACAAAATAGCTGTTCAGCTATGTTTTCATAGATTGTTCACTTCTCGTACCTTCTCCAAACCCTTCACCATCTTGTAAAGAGCCCTGTAAGGCTCAATACATGTTTAAAGTTTTCTTCCAGGTCACTCCCAGGCCAGACTCCACAACTATATTAAATAAAAAACATTAAAAAAAAAAAATTTTGTTTAACCGGGTGGGCATAGATTATAATCAACAACGGACTGAGGCCTTGTTCTAAATACAAATAATATTTTCTAAATAATAAGGGGTATCACTTTTTTGATAAATGATGATTAGAAATTTACACAGGGGTGTGGAATTCCTATCGCCGACGCCCAGGACATGCAGTTTCGGGCGCCGGGCGAGTAGTTTTTTTGTACACTTAGCCCCGCTCCGGACAAGCAGAGCCAAGTGTACAGTGTGGAGCCGCCGCTCGTTTTCAAGTGATCTGATCATTTATCAGATCACTTGAATGAAACGAGAAGCGACGATTCTGTCCACACCGCCGCCCCCCCCGTGGTTTTCGGGATCCCCCGCTCCTCTGGCGGACCCGAGACCACGGAACATGAGCTCACTATAGAGCCCGCAGAGCAGACGAAAAACATCCTTTTTTCGTATGCTCTGTGTTATCACTGAGACAGCGCCACCTGTCTTAGCTGTCAGGAACTACACAGAACATATGTTCTGTGTTGGAGGGCAGGTTCCATAAAGAGAACCTGTCACCTCCAAACTATCACTTAGAGGATTTTAAATCCCTATGTGATAGGCATAAAATTAGGTAGGCGGAAAAAAAGTAAAAAATTAAAAAAAAGTTATGAAAAATTAAAAAATAATTAATTATATTTAAAAAAAAGTGACAATGTCAAAAATAAAATACAAAAAATGAAAACCAACCCCAATGCCCCCACCATCTGCATGCAAATAAGCGCAAGCAGAGGACATTGTGTGTGTGCGTTGAGTGCTGCCGCCATTTCACTGTGCCATATTGTGGTAGCGAGGCAGCAGAACTCTCTCACACGCACAATGTGCATTAAAGGGCAAGTTCACTTTCCCAGGTAATATGGGAAAATGGAATTACCCAATCAAATCTGGCCCCCGTCTCTCCCAAAACCCCCAATCCCCCGGCTATACTTACCTTTCGGCAAACAGTCCTTACGCTCTGCCGGTACAGGTGTACTGTCCTTACCCCGTACTGTCCAGCGCAGTCCTGCCCTATGCATTTTGAATTTCGGTCGCAAATTGCAAGCACTCATTGGTCAGCGTGGTCTGGGGACCACGCTGACCAATGAGAAGCGCTATTTAGCACAGACCAATACAGTTTTGATTAGGGATGCACAGATACAGAGTATTTGGGCAAGTACTTGTACTCGCCCAAATGCTCGATATCTTCTCCAATACCGGAACTTCTGGTCAGAGGAAGATTTCCTCTGACCGGCAGTGCCGTAGGGGAACATGGTGCCAGCTTCCCGTGCAACCAGGAAGCGGGGCAGCGACTAATGACCCGCCTCTCAGTTTCCTGATTGGCCAGGAAGCCAGCTCCTTGCTGATTGGCTGGGAAGCCAGCTTCCCAGCCAAGCAGCATCGAACCGGCTTCCTGACCAATCAGGTAATTACTCGCCACCCGGTTTGCTGATTGGCCAGGAAGCCCCACCCACGTCTATTACCATGGAGCACCCCAATACAAGGACACCCCCCCTCCATAGATCTTCACTAAAGAAAGCATAACTAACAGCACTGACCCTCAATGTAACAAAAGTATTCACACTGACCGCTAATGTAATGGAGTCATTCTTACTGACCGCCAATGTAACAAAGGTATTCACACTGACCGCCCTTGTAATGGAGGTATATACACGGACTGCAAATGTAACTACAGTATTCACCCTGACCGCTAGACATGTTCGATTTCGTTTCGTTCAGAATCGAAATTCGTACGAAATTTTGGAAATTCGTAGATTCGGAGCATCCGAATTTCCGAAATAAAACATATCCGAAAGCATCGAATCCGAAATTTCGGATTTGGTACGAATTTCGTCCACATCCTGTGCGTGCACTGTTAACATTTAAATGGATAAAAACAAATTAAGAAAAGGATTTTAATGTCGCTTTAATAGTAAAGACTAGAGCACAGCAACCAGAAATGACAAATGTGCCAATTCTGCTACCTCACCTCAAGTTGAATTTTTGGGAATTTGTCCGAATTCCGAATCTGACACGAATTCCGAATCAGTTCCAAATACGAATCCGATTCCTGAAACAAATTAAGTTTTGGACCCGAATAGGAAAAATTAAATAAACGAAATCCGAAACGAAACTAATTTCTAGCCGCTGCACATGTCTACTGACCGCCAATGTAATGAAAGTATTCACACTGTGTCAGGGATACCGTCACAGGTGACCCCCACACCTGCGCAGGTACCCACACAGTCAGACCAAACACGTGTGACCACACAGACCAGGCAAGTATGTTACACGGACCAGGCAGGTATGTTATATATAGATAGTTTAATAAACCTAGCATACTAACAGAAACAACCAACAACAGGCACAAACCAATAATGTGACCCCTGACACCTATAACATGCAACAGGTGTCACAACACAGGAAACAGGGCTCAGGACAGCAAACAGGAGACAGGGTACAAGATTGCATACAGGTCAAAGGGCACTGGGCTGCAAACAGGCATAAGGGTCTCAGGACTGCAACAGGTAACACTGGAAACCGGGGTTCAGGATTGCAAACAGGCATCAGGGTTCAGGCAACGGAATACTGAGCCAAGGTCCAGACTGTAGGGAGGGTTTAAATACCCTCCCAGAAAGCAATAGGTAATGGGCTGATTCCTGGCAGCTGGGAGACACCCACAGGTGAGCACTGGAGCTGCAGGTACCAGCACCACCCAGTGGTGGTCTGGTAACTAGCAGTTCCTGGCTGCCTGGAGAATCCTGCAGGTGAGCCCAGGAACTGCGAACTGTGAAAGTATTCACACTGACCGCCAATGTAACGAAAGTATTCACAATGATCGCTAATGTAACGAAAGTATTCACAATGACCGCCAATGTAACGAAAGTGTTCACAATGACTGCCAATGTAACGAAGGTATTCATAATGACTGCCAATGTAATGAAGGTATTCATAATGACTGCCAATGTAACGAAAGTGTTCACAATGACCGCCAATGTAACAAAAGTGTTCACATTGACCGCCAATGTAACGAAAGTATTCACAATGACCGCCAATGTAACGAAAGTGTTCACAATGACCGCCAATGTAACGAAAGTGTTCACAATGACCGCCAATGTAATGAAAGTATTCACACTGACCGCCAATGTAATGAAAGTATTCACACTGACCACCAATGTAACGAAGATATGCACCATACACATACTTAAACATACCTTGTTCTTGCAGTCTTTTCTTCCTTAGCAGCGTGGGGGTCGTCGATTTACATATGAATGGGTCACGGCTTATTGATATGCAACTCACAACGGCCCATTCATATGTAAATATCTCGTCCGGGACAGTGCAGGAACAGCACCAACAGGCTCCGGAGAGAGCAGACAGCAGAGGGAGCTGTGGGTGGGGCTCTGACTATAGGAAACTGAAGCTTAGAGTCCCGTCCTTGTCGCTGCACCTGTGTATGGGAGGGAGGCGCTGCTTTTCCGCCCTCCAAAATTGTGTTGGATTCAACTCTGGTGTCATTTTTGAGGAGTTAAGCTGCCTGTAGATTCTACTAAGTCAGCAAGTAGTCATACTGTCTGCACAGACCATGTCTAAGTTGATATGTCCCTGCATATATTGGTATTTGAAACAGAACAAATTACCTTACTTGCACTTTCCTGCTAGTTTTGGTCCACTGTCACATAGCCCAAGAAATACCTGGTACTTTGGGGAATAGATGGCAATCTCCATGCCTCCACATTATGCATTGTTTAGGTGCCTGAGCAGCCAATTGCCACACCAGAGCACCGGCTTGTCAGAGATTGCTGAGAAATTTGAAGCATACACAGGAACCTTGAGCTATTGGACAGCTTATTATTAAGGCAGAGGAGTGTGGCTGCTTATGATCCCTCCTGTAAAGCTACCCTGTGATTTTGCTCCGTATAGCTATATACAGGTTCACTTAAATAAGCAGAAATACAGTAAGCAGAAACAAGATTAGATTTATGATGTGAGTCGCTTTACTGGTTTTCAATTGTATTCCTCTGGATTATACAGTGTATCAGCACTAAATTGAACTATTAAATTAGACAATGGAAATTTTTATAATTCGTCTAAACTAGACTAGATATCTAGCACCTGCCAGATAGGTAATGTCTTTCTAACAAGTTTGATTTTAGGCCACTTTCCAACGCAAACAATGTGAACTTCCTTATATAGAATCTATAAGGATGAAGTTTGCCAAACCACAGTTTCCCCATGGCATAAACACTGACCTCCAAGGAAAAGGGTGCTTGGCATCTGTATGCCGCAAGACTGGGTCAAAGAAAAATGGCACTTTTAGATTTTGAAAGCTTTCACTGCATGTATCAGCCACTGTTTGCAATTGGTACTCTTTTTCATAATGTTCAGAATTCCTTGATTAATAGCTAACCATGCCCAGCTATCCACTACACCAGGGGTCCTCAAACTTTTTAAACATGGGCCAGTTCACTGTCCCTCAGACATTGCTGGGGGCCGGATCATATTTTGAAAAACAGGGGGGGCGTGGCTGTGGTGCCGCACCGCCACGCCCCCTCCCATCCCAGAACAAAGGGGGAACGTTAGTGAGCAATTGCCGTGAGTTCCGGCAGCCGCTGCTCTGGTGTGAATGGCGTTACGCTGCTAAACGAACCAAGGCATTTGGTTTGCCTCGGCATGCGCCCTGAGATGAAAGGACGCAGCCACGCAGGCCGAACACAGAAGCTGCCAAGCTTCCGGAACAGCCTGTGTGTCTTCCCTGACACCCAGGTGGGGCCAGTGGAATGACGATCTCTCCCTGGACCCCGCGGGCGGGCGGCCGGCCGATTGATTGCTATATGTTGTTTAGGGCGGCTGGGCCTATTTTAACTGCTTGAAGACCGGGTGTTTAGACCCCCTTCCCATCCAGGCCATTGTTCAGTGTTCAGCGCTGCGGTACACTGACATTTATTCCGTCATGCAGCGCTGTACTGAAATTAATTTTATACAATTTTTTGGGGACAGATAGAGCTTTCTTTTGGTGGTGTTTAATCACCACTGCGGGTTTTCTTTTTTTAGTATATTTCGGGAAAATTACAGAAATTTTTTTTTTTACATTATGTTAGGAAACATTTTATTATCACCCAATTTTTTGGTGAAACATAAAAGACAGGGTCACGTCGGGTAAATAGATACCAAACATGTCAAGCTTAAAAATTGCGCGCACTCGCAAAAAACCGCCATACCCAAAATTGACCATAGGTGACGCTTTAAAAACTTTTACAGCTCATCAGTTTAGTGTTATCAGTGACTGATGGCCCTAGAATTATTGCTCTCACTGCGACGTTCGCGGCGATATGTAACATGTGCGGCGTAATGGGCGCAATAGTCGTTTTCGCAGGTATGCGCACCCGGCGCATGTTTGCATGCGTGTACATATGGGTGGGGACTTTTAAAAAAAAAAAAATTTTTAATTCTTTTTTATGTGTAACTTTAAAAAAAATGTAATCTTTAATTTTGTTTCCTATTTTTTTTCCATTTAACTTTATTGCTATCACATACCGGGGCTAAGAAACCCCCCCTATGTGATAGCAAAAGATGTGACAGGTCCTCTTTATGGAGACATCAGGGGTCTCCAAGACCCCTAATGTCACCTAGGACCCCCGAAGAAGCTGATGAAGCACAGATCTGCTTCATCAGCTTCTCTCCAGCATCTGAAGCTGGAGAGTGACACAAGAATGCGGAAGTGATGTAATATACAACACTTCCGCATTCTGACAGCGGAGAGGGGACCGGAGGGAGGTCGTGTACCGATCTCCCTCTGATCCCCTGTGACAGAGGCACTATGCTGGTCCCGGGCTCAGCGGAGCCCGGGATCAGCGTGACAACGGGAGGGGGGGGAACACGGGCCGACCGCCCATATAAGCGATCCGCCGGCTCTATAGCCGGTGGATCACTTGTATGTTAACAGGCATCACTGCCTGTTTTTAAATCGACTCGATTTCCCACTCGCGCGCGCAAGTGGGCGTGGCTTATCTAGATAGCTGCAGGCCCCTACCTTTACTATCTCCAGGCCGGCCGTTGTAAAAGAACGGCCGGCCTGGAGATAGTAAAGGTAGGGGCCTGCAGCTCCCCGGCCTTGACACCCGAACGGGCCGGGCCAAGGACCCTTGCGGGCTGGATGTGGCCCGCGTGCCGTAGTTTGAGGACCCCTGCACTACACTCTCAGAGTGCAAGCACAGTCATTAAGCTACAATGATGTAGCACAGTAGGGATACTGTGTTCAAAACATATTTAAGTTAATGATCTTGTATGTTTGGTGTTGGGTACCTTTCAAGCACGTCCTGGCTTGGTCCATCTTTTCTAGGAACAAGAGGTGCTGAAGTGTCAGATTTGCTTTTTGCACATTTCAGGTATTCATTTTGTTTTGCCATTAGATTGCACTGTTTTTGGTGTCTCTCTAGAAGGCCCTGCCCAGCATTTTGTCTAAATCAGGGAACTCTGGGACCCACCATGGTACAGAGGCATAATATTATGCATTGTAATTCAGTGTAGTTCCAGTTGCTATGGTGACCCCCATGCTCTTCCTGGTTCTTTAATTGTTCTGCCCCCCACCTCACGTCTCATGATTAGTCCTTCCCTGCAGCAGTGCCTGTACCTGCTCTCAATAGTCTATGTCCAGCAGCAGCATGTCTCTCTGTGCAGCAAGTAGCTTCTTCCTTCTGAGGCTGGGTTCACACCTAGGCGTATTGAATATGCGCGTTTGTCGCCCGTTTCGCGTTGCGCGTTTTTACAGCGATTCACGGTAAAAAACCGCGCAACAAACGCGCGTTTCCGAGGGCTACTTGGCTGTATCTCAATGGAAACGCGAGACCAAAACACCCCAAAGAAGTACATGTACTTCTTTGGGTGTAGGCCGTTTTGTAGCGCGTTCAGACGGGCTGAAATACGGAAAGGTGTGAACCATACCCATAGAAAACAATGGGATTTTCAAGTTTGTACGTTTTGTAGAGCGTTCATAGAGCGTTGAACGCGCGGCAAAACGTAAAGGTGTGAACAGGGCCTTAGAGCCAAGCCTCGTTCTAAGGCTACTCTAGAGATCACATGACCTTTCTCCAGGAGGCAAGCCTCGTTCTGAAGCTACTCTAGAGATCACATGACCTTCCTCCAGGAGGCAAGCCTCACTCTGAAACCTTACCCACTGATATCTTACCGGAAAGGTTTACTCAGAGTGAACCTTTCAGGGAGAAAATGCCTCTCTCGCGGACGTCAGGGAGCCGCTATCCAAAAGAGGGAGACTCCCTGAACATCAGGGAGACTTGAGATCCCTGAGTCCTCGTGGAAGCATGCTTGGTCTGGTTGGGAGATGCGCCTGATAATAAAGCTCCGACCGGGCTCTGATATGTTTCCTGTTTAGGCCCTATGTTGTGATTGTGCTAAATGAAGAGGATGATGATTACCATGACAATGTATACACAATGATCTCTTTAGTGCTTGGTTGGCTGTTTTGCTCCAAGTGCCTTTGGGTTGTGTTCTCACTTTATTTGTAAGTTCCGCAGTTGTATGTTGTGCACTAATTGGGATTGTATGTTGTCTTTGGTTGTTTCTACCACTGAAGGAATGTGATTTGGGTATTGTTGCACATTGAAATTATGTTTTTAATCCTGATTACTGTTACTACTGCCTGAGCATGAGGTCCAGGGCCGGACTGGTCATAGGGCATACCGGGCACTTGCCCATTGGGCCAGACTGGGCCGAACACAATCAACCTGATTGTGTTCGGGCCGGCTCGGACTCAGCCCTCTATGTCCGATGGCCAGTCCTGACAGCTCTTCTGATGAGAGAGCAGCCTCAGAGCGGCTAGGCTGGACACAGCGCTGTGCTGCCCTACCCCCATCACCAGCCGATATCAGCCTGAGCCAGGGGGGAGATTGTGCAGGACACCACGCTGTGATCAGAGATCACAGAACACACATCCACACCAGTCCTTTGTGTGTAGAACTTGTCATCGAACCAAAAATAGTTTCTTTCTAATCCGAACCGCAACGCTTCTAGAAAAAATTATTTTTGTAATTTTGGAATGGTATTATCCATCTCCAACAGCCACTGAACAGAAGATAATGCATCTAGATTATTAATAATAGTGTACAAAGAGGCGACATTTGCTGTAACCAAAAAACAGTGAGAGTCAAAAGGGAGGCCCTCCACAGTCTGAATAAATTGTTTAGTGTCTCGTAGATATGCCTCATTTCTCTGGATGAGTGGCTGCAGGAAAAAATCAACATATGCCCATAATCTGTTAGTGACAGACCCTATACCATTTACTATTGGCCTGCCAGGGGGATTATGTAAATTCTTGTGGATCTTTGGTAAATAATAGATGATTGGAATCCTACACTCCAATGGTGCTAAAAATCTACTTTCCTTTTTTGTCAGGATATCACAATTTCGCCCTCTCTTCACTAACCGGTCTAGGTCTCTCTTAAAATTTCTTGTGGGGTCTTTAGATAAAACCTCATATGTGTCCCCATCTGCTAGTAGACGAGCTATTTCGTTCTTATAATCTACTTTATTAAAAATAACAATTGCTCCGCCTTTGTCAGCAGGTCTGACTATGATGTTCTTATCCTTCTCCAGTTCTCTAATCCCTTTATTCAGATGTTGTGGATGTCTAGATGGTTTCAATTTCAGTTTTTCCAAATCTCTGACTATCAAATTTCTAAATACTTCAATATATTTGGTGTTGTGAGGGGCTGGGTTAAATGTTGATTTGTTGGTCAGTGTGGTATGTCTGAATTCACTTTGAGTTTCCAAACTCTTGGGGGGTACTGGATTCCTTAGAAAATGTTTTTTTATACATAGTTTGCGAGTGAACTTATTAATGGAGATGTAGGGGTCAAACTTGCTAAGGGGCTTATTAGGTGCATATTACTAATACCTCAATGTTATCTATGATATGTGAGTAGGTATTCCTTTTTTCAATAAAGTCTAGTATCCTTTTAAAACCTTTTAAAAGACTGCAAGAGAGTCTGTACCTAAGAGGAGGTAATCACTGGGAGGTATTCGGCATCAGGTGCTTCCTCTACCTGTTTCGAATTAGAGGAACAGCGCATACAGACCCTGGTGGGTCTCTGCTAAAGGTGAGATGCATTCCAGAAGATTTCCCTGTTGATGGTCACAGGAGACTAAGTTTATTCCACATCCAATGTTTTATCTTCTATTTACTTAATGGACTATTGAAGATCCAGGATCATGGACATTTTTTAACCATTTATTATTTTCACTGGAGTGCAAGTTACACGCATGCGTTTTTCTTGCTGGTATTCTTTGCACATTGCATCACATTGATTCACAGTTAATATTTAGTGCATTTGATTTTTCATTATGGATATTTTGTAGCAATTACATTTACACTAAGGTGCATGTTATATACATGCGTTTCTTTTTTGTTTTGCACTTTTTACACATTGTATCACAATACTCCAAGGTCAGTATCTACTATATCTGACACTTTGCGGTCTCATTCACACAGCGCGGCTTTTACCATTAATTTCATACGTTATATCTGACCACACAGATTTCAGCTGCTGCTTAACTTGATTAGAGTAGTGGCGCAAGGTTTTACATTATTCAGAACACACATGTCTGTCTATAATTAATGCAATTAGTCAAAATACAGGGTGCTCAATGCTGTCTGCTTTATTAAATGTTGAAAAATGCACAATGCAAATATACAGTATATCAAAATGAAAAGCATTTAGGTGATTTGCATTCAAAGTCCGGACCAGTCTGGGATCTGCAGGTGACTCCTGTAAAATTGGGGGACGTGGGACCAGCTCCCTTGTGGTAGCAGGTTTCTTTTAGCCTCACACATCTTAAAACGACATTAAAGGTAAACTTTTTCCCCCCTTCCCAATCCTGCTGTAGGGATGTATCTTAGGTCTCATTCACACGAGAAACAGATGGCACGTACAGCTCCGTGCTGCGTGCACCTGCGTATTTGGCAGCTCTTGAGTACCCAGCTGTATGCCGCCCTACGCTCACACGCCCTGCATGTCTGTGCGGGTGTCCCGGTTCGGACGCAGACAGGATCCATCCTGTCAGCGTACGAGTACGGACACCCGCACAGACATGCAGGGTGGGTAAGCGTAGGGCGGCATACGGCCGTGTACTCGAGCTGCATACGGACCTGCACTTGCGGTGAGCGTAGGGCGGTGTATGCACGCGTACTCCCATAGAGAAGGACGGGGGCTGCGTACTAATTACATGCAGCACCTGTCCTTCCCGGGAGCTGCCCGATACAGCGGTGCACGGAGCTGTATGTGCCGGCCTTTTCTCGTGTGAATGAGGCCTTAATGCGATCTTCTTTGCTGTAGTTTTCATCTATCCCGATCCAGCGCTGACTCCTCTGCCCTCCTCTTACTCCATAAGTATGCTCCATATACTTACCTTGTGTCTCTCCTCGTCTCCCGACCGAACATCTGAACTGCACATGCGCCCGCCCCCAAGATCCTTTGCGTCTGCCCGATACATTTTTAGCTGTTTGGACGGGAGCGCGCTGCAGAGACAAAGGTAAGTTTAACCCTATCAAAAAGTGTTTATTTTTTTTTGCTGAGGGTTTAATAACCCTTTAATGAAACATACCTAGCTGCCATTATGTATGTAATAAAGATGTTACTAACATTTTTACATAGCCAGGAACATAGTGCACTCCATTTCATTGCTGTGTACCCTGATCTTTGGGGGGTACGGCTCATACACATGTGAGGGGCCTGGGCTCCTTACAAGGGGCAGCATGGCAGGTGTGACAAGGGAGGAGGTGGAGGTGGCCGGGCCCCAGCATTGCCAGTCCGGCGGGTGGAGGCGACCCATGCCCCACCAGCGCCGGTCCGGTGGCGGAGGATACTGGGCCCCAGCAGCTCCGGTCCGGTGGGGGAGGAGGCTGGTCCCCAGCAGTGGTAAGAGGAGGTGCAGGGAAAGGGATCACCCGACCAGCCCACCTGAAACCCTGTGGAGCCCACCATAGAGAGTACCAGATGGGCTGTGCAGGATCTATGGTGTGCTCTGCAGGGTCACTCTCAGGTGGGTCCTGAGTCCAGTACATTACTAAGCCCTGAGACCAGTGATGCTAAGCTCAGAGTCCAGAGTGATGCTAAGCCCAGAGTCCAGAGCATTACTAAGTCCTGAGTCCAATTCAATTACTGTTCTGTATTGTTGTATTATGTATTGCTGGGATTTGTATTCCTCTTACAGCTGGTGACATTCTGCATTAGAGTGTAAGCTCCTCTGTACAGAGACTGAAGTGACTGGCTCAGTGTTCTCTGTACAGCAGTGTGGCATATATCAGAGCTACACTATATTACCAAAAGTATTGAGACACCCATCCAAATCATTGGATTCAGGTGTTCCGTGACATTTCCTTGCTACTAAATATTGCACGGTCACCTGTTAGTGGTATTATAACAAAGTGAAAGCAACTGGGAAGAATAGGCCACGTAAAATGACAGAGCGGGGTCAGCGCATGCTGAAGGGCACAGTGCACAGAAGTCGCCAACTGTCTGCAGAGTCAATAGCTACAGACCTCCAAACTTCAGAGTGGCACAACAACAGTGCGTAGAGAGCTTCATTGAATAGGTTTCCATGGCCGAGCAGCTGCATGCAAGCCTTACATCACCAAGTGCAATGCAAAGCGTCGGGTGCAATGGTGTAAAGCACGCCGCCCCTGGACTCTAGAGAAGTGGAGACGTGTTCTCTGGAGTGAACAAACATGCTTCTCTGTCTGGCAATCCGATTGACGTGTCTGGGTTTGGCGGTTGCCAGGAGAACGGTACTTGCCTGACTGCATTGTGCCAAGTGTAAAGTTTGGTGGAGGGGGTATTATGGTGTGGGGCTGTTTTTCAGGGGTTGGACTTGGCTAGGGCTGCAGCTAACAATTATTTTCATAATCGATTAGTTAGCCGATTATTAAGTTCGATTAATCGGTTAATCAGATTTTTTTTAAAAAGGCTCCAGTGATGGTGTTCTGCAGTGTGCCACTGTATTATACAATGCAGAACACCATGCACAATACAATACAATGCAATGCAGAATACCAATGTACAGGTGCAGTAAGTGCTGCAAAAGGGGCCCAAACCAAGTACTGAGTACATATGCATGCTTGTACTTTTCAGAGGTCCGATATTGTTCTATGTACAATCCTTGTTTTATTGATTGCATGTAATAATCTACTTTTTTGAGGTTGTGGATTTGGGGTTCTTGGGGTTTTCATGAGCTGTAAGCCATAATCATCATCTATTAGTTTCACCTTTTAAGTTGCATTAGTGAAATAAATTAACTTTGCACGATATTCTAATTATTCGAGTTTCACCTGTATAATACACCGGCACACTGCAGAACACCAGCAGCTATAGAGGAACAACAAATCCCAGCAATAATACATTATACAGGCTGTTTAATGTATTATTGCTGGGATTTGGTGTTCCTCTATAGCTGCTAATGTTCTGCAGTGTGCCGCTTGAAAAAACCCCCCAAAAAAAACACAACAGGAAACATAAAAAGCTCCCGGCCGATCTCGACTACGGTGTTGTAGGCGGACAGCGGCGTTGTTGTTTGTCGGCGGGCAGCGGCGAGTCGGGAAGCTCACTGGGAGGAGAGGGCCAGGCGCATGTCCTCAGCGTGCGGTGGGCGTGGCTTATGCGGCGGCTGAGGGAGCTCACCGCGGGTGAGGGAGCTCATGGCGAGGAGGAGACCAGCGGCGTGCGCGGCTTCAGCCTGTGCGGTGGGTGTGGCTTATGCAGCGGCGTGGGCACGTCGGGCGCAGCGTCTGGCCGCGTGTGGAGCCCCGAACAGGTTAATCAATCGATAGCCGGCGAATCGACTATCGAAAACGTTGCCAACGTTCAAAATCGATTAACTGTTGCAGCTCTAGACTTGGCCCCTTAGTTTCAGTGAAGGGAACTCTTAAGGCATGAGCATACCAAGACATTTTGGACAATTTCATGCTCCCAACTTTGTGGGAACAGTTTGGGGATGACCCCTTCCTTTTCCAACATGACTGCACACCAGTGCACAAAGCAAGGTCCATAAAGACATGGATGAGTGGGTTTGGGGGGGAGGAACTTATCTGGCCTGCACAGAGTCCTGACCTCAACCCGATAGAACACCTTTGGGATGAATTAGAGCGGAGACTGCGAGCCCGGCCTTCTCGTCCAACATCAGTACCTGACCTCACAAATGGTCCAACATTCCCATAGACACACTCCTAAACCTTGTGGACGCCTTCCCAGAAGAGTTGAAGCTGTTATAGCTGCAAAGGGCGGAGCCAACTCAATACGGACTAAGACTGCGATGCCATTAAAGTTCATGTGTGTGTAAAGGCGTCCCAATACTTTTGGTAATATAGTGTATATAAATGTATAATAATAGTGTGTGACTGTGGGGGGATATTAGAGTGTAAGCTCTAGGCGTAACAACTGGAGGAGCCAACGACACAGAGATGGGGGTGGCAGGGCAGTGACAAGTGGGCGAGCCAAGCACCACTGGCAAACCCAAGTAGCACACCAGGGTAGGCAAATTATGGGGCCACGCTGGAGCCTCGGCCGTGAGGACCCTTCGAGCTGCCGACTAATACTAGTGAGAGACTCGCTGCTCTCCAGGTAATAGTGTTCCTGGCCCGGGAGCGCATTTTTTTGTGACAGCAACTGAATTTGGCTGTAAAAGTGGATATGCAGTGCACAGACTGGTATGTAAAACTGATATGAGCTTGCATGTCAGTCTAGCTGGACATTCAAGTGTCTATGGCCAGATTTGGCTTATGCAACATTTTACATTTTACAATGTTGACTTGTCTTGTAAATTGTTTTCTTGCAGCGATCTAAACTATGCTGCATACAGCAGACACTGGAGGGCCGATTCACACCACAAACATTGGTGAGAGAGGGCGTGGTGGTGGATTGAAGTCAGTGGCACTGCAGCCACACACCCCGCCCACAGTGCCATCACCCACACGCACGGCACATCAGTGCCTGCGTTCATTCCAGTTCGATCTGCAAAAATAGCACATGCAGCATCTTTTGCAGATCGCACTGGACTGGAACGCAGGCACTACTGTGCTACGCGTTCGGGAGCGGGCGATCGCACTGAAGACCGGGTGTGTGGCTGCAGTGCCATTGACTTCAATGCAACACCAACCCCCCCATTCAGGGAGCCAGCTGGGTTGCGATGCAGTGCGTTCCAGAGGCTGGCCACTCTGGAACGCACTGTTTGTGGTGTCAACTGGCCTGGAGGTAGTATCTATATCTGTACTATACCAGTACTGTATATACTTTCTAGCAGTAGTTCAGGCTGAGTTTACACCTACTTCCATTGCATTAAGCACACGTGGACACATGTTAAATGCAATTAAATTGACACTTGTGTTTTTTGTTGTTGTTGTTGCATTGCTCTCATGTGCATTTTTTTATGCATTGCATTCATGGGCGGGTATTGTTGTTTACAGCAAGAGTCAACATACATTATTTGTCCTTTCTTAGGGCTCATTCACACCTATTCCAGCACGATTACTCGCTGGAAAGCACTGGATCCCTATTCTGCTTTGCTATATAATTATTGCTGGGATTTGTGGTCTTCTATAGCTGGTGGTATTCTGCATTGCTGTATAATGTTTTGCTGAGATTTGTAGTTCTCTATATCTAGTGGTATTATTCTTGAAAAACCATTTCATTTTATTAGGTTTGCTAGGCATTAACTGAACAGTCCACCTATGGGCATTTGAGGGCAAGCTGTGCCAGTCAAAGACAACTCCCCAACTTTGCCAGCTCTGGAGGCAACAAATACTCAGGAACATTTGGTCATGTGATTGGGCTGCTCAGTCTAAAATGCCCGGGCCTATTTTTTGTCCCTGTCCGGCCCTGATGAGGTCCATAGTGACCTGGAAATGTTGCTTCCTATCAGTGACAATAAAGTGTCCTGTCTTCTCATCTGAACATGGTGTGCTGGTGCTTGGATTGGGACTTATGCTGTGACAGCGCCATCTGCCATTTCACCATAGCACCCTTTTATGATTGGGTCTGAATGCTGTATGGAGTGCGCTGTACTTCTTGGATTTATGGGTTGGCTCCCTTGGTTTAATTCACTCTGAAATGAGGCTTAGTTGAAGGGGCTCCATTGTTGGCTCAGCACACTGAGTTGCTTAGGTCCTTTCTTTGTCTTTAGGTGAGAAAACTTCACAACCTTCTAGCATAATATAAGCACTTAAATTGGCCCCTTGCAAATGCCTTCTCATTTAGCTTGTGAACCCAAAATACTTACAATGATTAGCAGATTTCAAGCTCTTGCCGAGCACTACCTGTATATTTAAGTTTGCAGCATAATACTGGGGGACATGCAAAAGTACAGTCAGGTGATAGTTATTCAAAAACCCAAGAAATAATAAAACGGTGTAGTATGTTTAATCCATTTTATTAAAGCTGAACTCTAAGCACAAAAACCTATTTACAGTAAATATATTCCTCAATAACCACAATGGATATAAATCCACTTTTGTGCACCAAATCCCTTTAGCAACCCAGTTATTTCCTTGTAAAAGTAGCAGTGGCATCATTACAGTGCTGCACATATGTGTCAGGAAGCCAGAGTGGACGTGCAGTCGGGCTTCTGCGCAAGCACCTACACATTTGCCTCATAGAATTGTGTGCGTGCGTCTGTGCGTCTCATGGCATACGTCATACGTGCACACACACTCATTGCAAGCACACTCGTTCCAAACTGTGGCTCCAAATGTGCTATTTAAAGGTGACCATACACTTTACAACCATGGCAAGACCTTAGTCTTGCCATGGTTGTAAAGTACTTAAAAAAACGTACGATCTGCCCATCTTGGACAGGCAGATCGTACTTGTGATCATCGCAAGCCCGCCCCCTTAAGGGGCGGGCTTGCGATGACTGCAATGAGGGGCGGGCTTGCAAGCACGGCAAACGGGCAGTGTGCTCACACCGACCCGTTCGTCAGTTGTCGAACAAGCAGGCCACTCACTCGCCGAGAATCGTATGATTCCCGGCGGGTTTTCCAGCCTGCTTGTTCAATGGAAGACGTGCGACCGTACAGTAGAAACGGTCGCACGCCTTCCATACACTGTACAATTCTCATACGATGGCGGGATTTCCCGGGATTTCGAGAATCGTACAGTGTATGGGCACCTTTAGACAGGGACACCCTAGCCTCCAACACTGAGTGATCTTTAGCTGTTCCCTGCATCTGTTATCCTGTACCCTAATTCTTATCTCCTGTTACCGACCCAGCTCGCCTTGATCTTTCAATTACTCTCCTAAAGCCCTTGACCATGGGTCATTCTTGACTAGGGCTGCAACTAATGATTATTTTCATAATTGATTAGTTGGCCAATTATTTTGTCGCTCAATTGTATAAAAATAATGTATACCATCCTTAATTTAAACTAAAATATACAAATGCAGTGTTACAAACAAAGTTTGCTTCAGAATAAAACTGCATGCACAATTTTTTTCAATCAGACTGCTGGAACGCACGGCATTGTGATACCCTGCGTTCCAGTGCGAGTGATCACACTTTGCGTTTGGGTTGCCATTAAAATTAGTGGCACTGCACTGCACCTCCCGCAGCAGGATTTGTCAGGCCGAAACCGAAAATGATTTTCTTCCCACCTTTTTAAAATAATTTTGTAAAAAAAAAAATTGAATTGTAAGCACATGGCGCTTGATTAGCTTCAGCCAGGGAATGACAGCGGCCAGTGGCAAAATTCCGCAGACGGCAGCTGAATGTAAATACAGCAGGTAGTGGGCTGGTGCAATAGCCAGCCTGCAATTGGCCATTTAAAATTGCAATAGCCAATAGAAGGCTGTCTATTGCACCCGCCCACTGCCTGCTAAGCCCTCCTCCCATCATTGAGGAGAGAGCTAGAGAATCCAACCAAATAATCAATGAGAATAGTTGACAACTATCATTATCGATTATTATTGATTAATTCAGTTGGTTGCAGCCCTATTCTTGACCACGCTTCTGTCTGCTGTTTTGTACTTCGCTGCCCGCAAGTTATTGACTCGGCCTGTCCCTGACTACCTCGCTGCCCGATTGTTGCTGACTTAACTTGTCCTGGACCTTGCTACAGAAGATCTACGTTTCTCACCTACTTTCCTCCTGGGAGATGTCTGCACTAGTGATCCCAGCATCCCCGACAAAGCTATTTCTTCTGTGCCACTCCTTGTCCTTGCACGCCTGTTTCACTATTCAGGGGTTCCTGGTCTGAAGCAGCAAGAGAGGCAGCCCTCATCTGTTTCAGGGGCTGCACCCTGTGCGGCTCCGAAATATTGCATTTTGTAATTTGACATCTTGCGTCAATAAAGAAGATTGTTGTTTGACACAAGTTTATGGTGTGCTGGTGGCGCCCCTCATACACAGTCAATATTTTGTCACAATTGTCAGTAAACAGCCTAGTCTAGTAAATCTTATTCATTATGTACAGCAAAAGAAATAGCTACACTGATTTTGTTTTTTTCTCTAAAAAAGTTACTGCTAAAGACTAAATGTAGGAAATGGTTGGTAAAAGCACACTTCGTTCTGTTAATAAAATACAATGTTTCACCTATTTAAATTCTTGTACATACAAAGGATTGATCAGCTGTTAGCTTTCTTAAAGACGGTGACCCGTGACACTATTCTAAATGCCTTAGCAATCCAAGACTGAGATGTCCGGACTTAACCCACAGCAGGGGGGCAGTTCTGAATTCTGATCATTCTATAAAAATACATGTGACTGGGATCAGAAAGATCCCGGATTCTAAACCTTGTCACTGTGGGCTGAGACAGCAGGTTGATGGAATTTGAATGTATTCAAGTTGTTTCTAGGGATTTAAAACATAATTTTAGAAACAGATGCAAGCCATGCCCACTACACATTCTCATCCCACCTAAATTTTGGAACCCTGTCCAAAATTCTATCAATTATTAATATAAGTGAGAGCAAGTGTTTATGTGTTATGTATTTTAACAAAAAAAAGTCTTTACCGTTTCGGCATCCAGTAAAAGTACCTTTCACTGCATAACTGGGAGCTTCTGACAATGTGCATTAGAAGCTGAAGCAAGTCCGATAGAGCTCGCCTCATTTCCTGGCTGGAGAATATCCAGCATCATCTAGCTCCTTTTTTTTAATCCATAGAATGTTGCTCATTGTTCCA
The DNA here is from genome assembly GCF_000935625.1 of Nanorana parkeri. Classification (NCBI taxonomy): domain Eukaryota; kingdom Metazoa; phylum Chordata; class Amphibia; order Anura; family Dicroglossidae; genus Nanorana; species Nanorana parkeri. The sequence goes on along the minus strand of NW_017307659.1, from coordinate 205,305 downwards.
AATGTAAGTGGGCCTATTGGTCCCTGTCCTTCCATTCATTGTGTTCCAGTTCAAACGCTCCCTACCCCTCCCTTTTCTGCATGCCTGAGTAAGGGTCTGGTATGAATTGGGGGGGGGGGG
>NW_017307659.1:114672-205174 GCF_000935625.1 Nanorana parkeri | reverse complement strand
GGGGGGGGGGGGGGCACACATTTTCTTCTGCCTGGGTTCCTCCTCCAAATCCATACTAGAGTTATACCAGTTCCATTGGGAGCTTTACCACTTCTCTAATCTTGTATGTGCCATCCACATTCAGTAGTACTATATTTCTTTTGTAAATACTTTGAATATGCTAATGAACCTCATGGAGTTTAGAGAAGTGGTAAACCTCCCAAAGGTTCCCCTTTGTTGGCTCCTTATCCACACCCTGGGTGAATTGTGACCTATAGCAAACATGCTGGAGAAAAGATCCAATGGATTGCTATAATTGCTATAGCCCGCTCCTGAGGAAATGGTGCTGTTTTTAATATATGTCTAGCAAGATTAATGTGAAACTGGATATTTTAAGACTTGTAATAAAATAATTTTGGGATTTTATGCATATGCAGTTTATTTCTGAAGTACCTAAAAGTCTGTCACTCTTTTTTTTTTAACTTTTATTGATATTAAACAAATTAATAGGTAGATGGAGTGTCCTAAAAAAAGATTTTAAAGACTTAGGTGCTAGGATGAAGAAAAGGACCTCCACAGTAGTATTTTCTGAGATACTGCTGGTGCCGGGGGCAGACTGACAACACATGGGGCCTCCCGGGCAATACAAGATTATGGGGTCCCGCTTGTGCTCCACCCAGATACAAGCCCCACCCATCCACAACCCCCATGACCATTCTTGTGTTACAGAAATCATTTCTCCCAGTATTTTCAAAATAGCAGGCCTATTCACTAAAAGGTGAATTGCAGGGGAATAGGTAGGATAACTTAAAAATCTAGTCCAATATCTGCAATTTGGAAAGTGAGCTAAATGACAGAACGCACATAAGACCTCAGACCAGAGCCAATGCACGGCAGGCTTCAGACCAGAGCCAATGCGCGGCAGGCATCCAACCAGAGCCAATGCATGGCAGACTTCCAACCAGAGCCAATGCACAGCAGACTGGACAGTTAGAATAACACATACACAACAACATCTCTGGGATTGGCCATCACACAGGCTGATCCCTATCAGACTGTGTTCCAGCAGGTAGGTGCAACAGGCCACCCCACAGGAGGCTAGGCCGCTGATGTGGATGGTCTCAGCAGGGGCAGGCGCGGAGGGTATCAGCAGGGGCAGGTGCGGAGGGTATCAGCAGGGGCAGGTGCGGAGGAGCGCAGCAGGGCAGATGTGGAGGGTCTCAGCAGGGGTGATGTGTAAGCCAGCACTGTAAACAGGTGCCACTGTGGTTCCCTGGAAGGCTGCCGTGAGGTCCCCAGCAAACGTGGGACCTTACGGCACCCGAATCTATTTACAAATGTAATATGCTATGTCTCCTCCAATAATGGGGTTGGGGGGGGCTGGGAACGGATTTCACTGGCCCCCTGGCAGTCTCTGCACTAAAGTAGCTTACACTCTAATGTCCCCCCATAGTCGCACACAATTTTTTTTCTACAATCATATAGCTCTTACCTATACCATAGTGCTGTACAGAGAACACTGAGCATGTCAGATCAGTCTCTGTACAGAGAAGCTTACACTCTAATGCAGAATACCATCAGCTATAGAGGACTACAAATCCAGCAAAACATTATACAACAATGCAGAATAATAGTATAGTTTGGTACATACTCTGTGCTGCCACTCTGCTATGGGGTACAGGCCTGATGTCTCAACAGAGAGTCTCAGGAGGTGTGAAAAAGATCTCAGGAGGAGTGCGGAAGGTCTCAGGAGGGGGAGATGTGTAGGCCACGGAAGCCCAGTAAGCAGGTGTTGCATGTTTCTTCAGAAGCCTGCTGCGCAGGACCTAACGCAGTCAAATCAATTTGAAAAATTAAATTGCAGAGGTTAGTAATGTAACGCAGAGTGTAGAGGTTAGTAATGTAACGCAGAGTTCAGTAATGTAACGCAGAGGTCAGTAATGTAACGCAGAGTGCAGAGGTCAGTAATGTAACACAGAGGTGAGTGGTGTGACGTGGAGTGCGGAGGTCAGTGGTGTGAAGCGGAGTGTGGAGGTCAGTGGTGTGAAGCAGAGGTGGGACGCACAGTACAGAGGTGGGACGCAAAGTGCAGAGAATTGTACACAGGACAGCTAATTTCATTACAACCGAAACCTCAACCCCTTTAGTGGTCAGTAGACATGATTATCATTAAATATTATATGCAATGACACAATAGTGCATGATTGAAAAATAGTTAGATGCAACAACAGACGTGTCGGGAATCCAGCAGCGTATCCGATGTTGAATGCCTTTGTCGCCGATTGTTAAAAATAGTATCCTTCCAATATCAACATAATTATCTGTAAGTGATATCGATTGTATCAAATGTTAATCCAGCAGCGAACAACTTTTGTCAAAACAGTGAACAAAGAAATGATTCATATATCCTTAATCTGCCCTGGAGGAATGGATATCGTCAGGACGCACATACAACCGATGCTGCCCAAGTTCAATGTCTCAAACAGGGAAGGATATATAAAACGTATGGCCGTACTTGTAGAGTGAAAACTGATAAGTACTTATCTCGTCCATGTGAGTGAATCAAAAGACCAGCAGTAGTGGCATAGTTGCTTTAGGGCAAACTTATTCTCCTTTTTCCGCAAAAACAAATGGCAAGCTGCGGCTTGATGGATATTCCTCACCACATAGCCCCCTAAGTAAATTAACGCTGCTACCTCTTTAAATATACAGAACATAACAGAACACCAGCTCTCAGCGTGGGGAATCAGTGACCGAATGGTCAGTCTGCCCCTGACCGGTGCCACGAGCCACTCCAGAAAGACAGCAGAAGTTGAGAGAACTGAACAAGTGGCTGCGGAACTGGTGTCAGAAAGAGGGCTTTGGGTTCATGGAGAACTGGGCTGACTTCTCAATCAGTTACCAGCTCTACAGCAGAGATGGGTTGCATCTAAATGGGGAAGGTGCAGCACTTTTGGGGGAGAAAATGGTTAAGACTGGAGGAGCTTTTAAAATAGATAATGGGAGGAGGGAATAAAAATAATAAAGAGAGCAAGTAACTACAGGAGCAATTAATATAGAGGACTGTAATACAAGGGGGGACAGAGGGCTCACTCCAGTCAATCTAATTAGTAATGTATCAACCATACCGAGATCTGATAAAGAAAGTAGTTGGGCTTTAGGAAAGAGCAATAATAAAACCCAAACCACTAGTACCAAACTAAAATGTATGTACACCAATGCTAGAAATCTAGCAAACAAATTAGAGGAGCTTGAACTTATGCTACTTGAAGAGGACTTCAATATAGTGGGAATAACAGAAACTTGGCTAGACAGCTCACATGACTGGGCAATTACTGTACAAGGGTACAACTTGTCCAGGAGGGACAGGATTCTTAGAAGGGGGGAGGGGTATGCATGTATGTGAAAAACCATATAACTGAGTTGCGATGATGTTGAGTCATTGTTGCTAGAACTAGATAAGACTGATGCCCTTTGTAAACTAATTGTGGATGTGTGTTTATAAATCCCCGAACATAAGGGAAGAGGAGGAGGCTCACCTACATTCCCAAATAGAAATAGCTGGGAAGCAGGGAAATGTTGTTATAATAGGTGACTTCAATTATTCGGACATTGATTGGTCAAATAGAACCACTCATTCTATAAAGGCTGGCCATTTCCTAAACCTGTTGTGGGACAATTTCATGGGTCAGATGGTAGATGTCCCAACCAGGAAGAATGCTATACTAGATTTATTAACCCCTTAGTGACCAGTGATGCCCCTTTAAACAGATCCTATTTACAATTGTAAAGCCTGCTGTCGGCTTTACAATAGAAGCTATTCTGGCGACTCAGCTGTCGCCAGATTGCTTCTCTGGGCCGGTAAACGGCCCTTCTACGGGCCAGGGACCAGCATCTGGGTGTCGGTGGGAAGCTGGGGAGGAGGCCGTTCATTGATCCCCTCCCCGTTCTACGGGACCGGGAGCAACGCCCAGCAGAAGCCCAGCAATAAGCTATTGAAGTGCGATCTGCACTTCAATAGCTTATTTCAAGTGGAAAGGTGACACTAGGGGTCTTTGAACCGCCAGTGTCACCTTAAAGAGTACCTGTCACCACCAATCTGCTATCACATGGGGGGGGGGGGGTTGTAAGCCCCCCTATCTGATAGCAATTAAAGTAAAAAAAACTGTTTTTAAAAATAATATTAAATGTAATAACTATAAAAATAATTGTAAAGATTTTTTAAAGTCCCCCACGAGAACACGTGTCATACTATAAACACGCGTCGGGTGCGCCTGCGTACGAAAATGATGATTGCGCTACACATGTTGGGTATCGCCACGCATGCCAGAGTGAAAGCAATAATTATAGGGCCAATATTTATGCATATCTCAAAACTGATGACCTGTGGGGGCTTTTAAAACGTCATCTATGGACTTTTCGGGGTACTGAATTTTGCCGCCGTTTCAGAGACGCACACAATTTTTAACCTGGACATGTTGGGTATCTATTTACTCGTTGTAACCTCATCTTTTATAATTGTATATATTTTTAATTATAAGTATTTTATTTTGGGACACTAAATTTACCTTAAGCGTATTTTGCACAAAACATTTGTGTTTGATAATACCCTACGCTAATATCATGCAACATACAAATTTGCAACTGCCACCATTTTATATTACAGGGTCTTGGCTTTCAGAAAATATATACTGTTTGGGGGTTTGAAGTAATTTTCAGGCCCAAAATGTGGATTATAACATAGGTGCAAAAAACGAAAAAAAGGCCAAGGTCATTAAGGGGTTAATTTCCAATAATGTGGACCTAGTTGCAGACATAGCGATTAGGGATACATTGGGTTACTGTGATCACAGGGTGATTACTTTTAATGTTGGGTACAGAAAAGAGAAGTGTGTTGCTTTGACAAGAACACTAAATTTCAAACAGGCAAATTTCCCTATCACAATTGGCAAGTGAAAATTGCGTGGGGGCGAGTGGAATGTCATCAAGAGTGTGTGCCGCCGGCAGGACCAGGGATGGGACACTACAGCTGCGGCAATCGCTCGCTTCTGTTCTCTCTTCTCATCCCCGGCCGCTCTGTAGCGGTCGAGGAGAAGAAGTAGTTCGGCTGTCTTCCCTTCGGCTGTTTTTATGCAGCTTCCACCGCCCACTTCAGCTGCCGTAGGCTGAGAGGAAGACTGCAGAGACACTATTGGCCCGACCAGAAAGTTATGCAGCGCCAGAAAAGAAAGTTTAGTCTCAGTACACGGAGGATCTCTGTACCCCCTCCCCACCACCATCACCAGGAGAAAGAGGGCACCTGAATACCATTAGCTAAGTGCACTGTAAGTCCCTGTTGTTTCTTCCTTACACCGCTGACTGTGCGTTACATTACAGACCTCTGTACTGTGTGTTACATTACTGACCTCTGTACTGTGTTACATTACTCAAATAATAATATCATGTGCCGAGCTCTAAAAATAATAAATTAATTGTAAATGGTGAAAGGAACAATGTGACATAACATTATTAATTCCTCAGTGACAAAAAATACATTTAAACATAGCAAACTCTATATAATCGCAACTCATGCAAAAATGGTGAAGAAAAAATAATATATATAATGTAATTAAATCCTTGTGATAACAAATCCAATACGGGTATAAATCAAAGTGCAGTCTTAATAAGACAGTTGACCTCCAAATCCAGTAATAACAGTGAGCTGAAGAGTGATCTTCTATAAGAAAAATATCGTGCAGCCCGTAAACCAGAAAGATGATTCAATCCACACCTGGTGAATAGCAGTAAACAGATGGGTGCTCATCTTGGGTAATGAACCACACAAAGGTCATTAAACACTGTTGCCTTGTTTGCGGAGAGGGAGACCCTTTAAACGCTAGCTCCAAATTCAATCATAGCAAATGCACATAGATGAAGTCCATCCAAAAAGAGATAAACACAAACAATAAAATTTGAATGTTTAATGAATAAAAAGGTACTCCCAAATGTCTCAAATGAGAAGGGCAAAACAGAAAGTCCCAATGAGGGATTCAGCAAGAGCAAATAAGAGCAAGGAAACTCTCCCGTCCTTCTGGTTAGACTATGAGAATGGCGTCAGTAACTCAGCCCACCTAACAATATTAATGGAGCAAGCGTTCTAATACACAAATTTCGGTTTGGAAGGTTTCTTTAATGCATCATCTAATAATATAATGTCCCTTCCCTTGGCGTACTCCTTACCCCGAAGACATCTACCCTCTACAATAGTAACTATATCCCCTTATTGAACACCGTGAAACTAGACCTTGCGTCCTACCCCATTCGTTCCCTGTCGTGGATAGGCAGAATTAATGCGGTTAAAATGATGGTCCTCCCCAAAATCCTTTTCTACTTCCAAATGCTCCCCGTCACCCTTCCCGCAGCTTATTTCTCCACATTGAAAACCTTGATATCTAAATTCGTATGGCGTCATAAAAAACCCAGAATATCCCACCAAGTACTCAGCCGACACAAGACCAAAGGAGGACTGGGCCTTCCTGACCTCAAATCCTACCACGGGGCCGCCCAATTAGTTAGGTTGGCTGACTGGACCTACAATGCCTCGCATAAAGGATGGGTTGCCTTGGAAAACGACTTGTGCGCAACTACCCTAGCTTAATGTATATGGGTCCCTCCATCAAAGCGTTCGCTTTCCCCCACAACATCACCACTGTCTTTGTATTGTTTATGCTTTGGAAAAAATCACAAGAAACATTTAATAAGTAATAATATAATGTCCCAATGTTTAGCAATAATCTTCTCCACTTCTCTATATTGAACATTAAAATAAAAAGCAAGCCACCTGTGGATCCCTGGTTTTAATATCAATTTTATCCTGTAAAAGGATATTTCTATCTATTCTGGCCACTTTATCTATTTCTCTATCTAAAAATCTATCATTATAACCTTTAGTAACAAATGTGGATGAAAAACACGCAATTGTTAGAGCGCACTCCTGTAGGACAACCACAGGTAAGAAGGTTATCTGCTAGGGGATGGTGTGCAAAGCTCCTCAATGCAGGAGGAGGGACCCTGTGTATCACAATTCAAAACAAAACAATTTTCTGAGGAGCACAACTACCTATAATTCCCGTGGGTGACCCAATGTGCTGAACGCTGGATGGGCACACATAGCTAGGGAAAATACATGTCAATTGGGAATGCGGACAGCCATAATCTGGCTTGCCCTGTGAGATGGAACAAATGGTGACTTACAGTTGGAATGTGAGCATCCGTGCCCTGATGTCTCTCACAGGATTCTTTCCAGGGTCTGTCTGATCAGGTGTTCACAGCTGGCAGGTAGGGAGAGAGTGGCTGTCTGACCGGAGTGGGAGAACAAAGTGTCAGCCAACATCACAAACTCAGCTGGCCAGGCTGAGCCGCGACGGCTGAAAAGGGAAAGCGGTAAGCCGCGATCGGCTCTGTGACACCGGACTCTATGCGTCTTCACGCAGTGTCAGTTGGAACTGTCAGAGGAGTGCACAGTGATGGGCCAGTGCGTGGGGCAGTAAAGGATCTATTAGGGGGGTGATCTTAGTGCCTGCAGGAGTCGGCTACGCGTTTCGAGGAGGTTTCCTCTTTGTCAAGCCACAGAAGCCGATCGCGGCTTACCGCTTTCCCTTTTCAGCCGCCGCGGCTCAGCCTGGCCAGCTGAGTTTGTGATGTAAGTGATGTAAGTGTATCTGATGTGATGTGATGTAAGTGTAACCTTGTTGTATTAACGGCTGAAGGAAGGTGTCTACATACTCTCCCAATCTATTGGTAACTGAACCTATGCCGTTCACTATGGGGCAGCCCGGTGGTTTCACTGGATTCTTATTTTAGAGAGGTAATATATGACTGGAATGCAACACTGCGGCAGAACCAAATATTTTGCTTCTTTTGTATTTAATAGTCTGACCGAGCTGCCCTTTTTAATCAATTTTAACAGCTCTTTTTGAAACAGTAGTTGGATCTTTTCTGAGCATCTCATATGTGTCTTGATCAGACAAGAGATGGTCCATCTCGCTAAAGTAATCAGCTTTGTCCAGTATCACTATAGCACTACCCTTGTCTGCTGGCCTAATTACAATGTCTTTTCTTTCTTCTAGAAGTTTGATTCCTCTGGTGGTATGAAATGTGAAAGGACCTAAAGTTATACACACACCATTTCATATCACCAGAGGAATCAAACTTCTAGAAGAAAGAAAAGACATTGTAATACTGCTGACCTCTGCACTCGGCTTTACATTACTGACCTCTGTACTGCTGACCTCTGTACTGTGCGTCACACCGCTGGCCTCTGCACTCTGCGTTGTGTGATGTTTTGGGAATATTGCACAAGTGACCCTAAGTGACCACTCCTGAAGCCGACTTTAACATAAAAGGACAGTCTTTATTCGTTCAAAAGGTCAACAGTCCATGATAAATGAAAAAGAACAGTTAATTGGACTTACATCAAAACAATCAGGTTTGGCTCTCACGGACATCTGGCTGTCCCACACACTCCCAGTGTGATGATCCCACTGCCAATAAAGTCCTCAGTATTGCTCAGCAGCTTTTCTTAGCTCCAAGCGTTTTAGTGTTCACCCCTCATGGGTCACTGTCTCTCCGACAAGTATCTCTGGGTCACCAACCCTCTTGACCTCTCCCAGCCTTCCTGGCTGCCACCTGTGCTCACACACACAGCAGAGTCTGTCTGTGGCCGTGTGCCTCCTGCACACCCACAACTCCACATGTGCCATAGGCCCTCTTGGCCTCTCCAGCCAGACTCCAGCATCACATGCACAGTCTCCCACTCTGCATGCCCGACTGCACCACCGACTCCTCTTCCTCTCTGTCCAGTGTCTTAATAGGGCTGTTATCAGCCACCTGGACATTCTGGCCTACCATATATGTTAAGATGGGAACGAGATCTGGCAGTGGATATCCCTAAGGAAGCCTGGCAACGGTGCTGTACTCGGGCATTCTCAGGACTCTTAAATATATCTTTAATGGAAGTGAATTATAAAGTAATGTCTCGGTGGTACCTGGTTCCAGATGTGTCCCCTGCTTGTTTCAGGGGCTGCACCGCACCTGGTACTATGTACCATGCCTGGTGGCAATGCCCCAAACTTAGACCTTTCTGGAATAGGTTTTTTGCCCTTATATATAGAGTCATGGGTATTTGTATTTTAAGAGAAGCCCAATATGTGCTATTAAATCACCCAATCCCAGGGCTCTCAATAGCCCAAGATAGATTCGTTTTTTTCTTTCTACTGGCGGGTAAAATTACCATAGCCAAAGCCTGGAAGTTACCAAAGATCTCCTTTAATCAATTTAAGTCTAAAATGTCATGGATTATGATACATGAGAAATTAAATAGTATACTTCAGGATAAAGAACAAGGATTTGAATTAATATGGTCTCCCTGGATGAAATATAATAATGTATGTAGTTAATGTATGAACTGATGAGGGACGGGAGTAAGCTTACTGGGAGTATTTTTTTTTTTTTTTAAGGAGGGAGGAGAGAGAAGGGGGAGAAATTCTTTATTCATTTAGTCTTTCCCCCTCCTCCTTTTTCTACTTTTTTTTCTATTTTAGTGTTGTTTATTTTTTTTTATTTTTGTGTGTGTTTTTTATGATCTGGTGCTGTATCATTGGAATGGATGTGATATATCTCTGAATTTCTGTCATGTAAAAGCTGTGATATTAATAGATGGATGACGTTACATGCTGTATGTCATAATGAGGATAACTCAAGATGAAAATTCACAAATAATAACTTGCACCAATATTGTTGTATGTGACAATTGTTTTATGTAACTATGGAAAACAAATAAAATAATTTGAAGGAAAAAGGGAATGTTCTGTAGAGATAAAGCAATACTTTTGCCACTTTTATAGATCACTGGTTTGGCCTCATCTTGAGTATGCGGTTCAGTTTTGGTCACCTATCTACAGAAAGGATGTCCTTGAGCTAGAGAGAGTCCAGAGAAGGGCATCTAAACTAATTAAGGGGCTGAAGGACAAGACAAGGTTTCTAAATTTAAACTTGTTCACGCTAGAAGTGAGACGATTAAGAAATGTTTGTGGTGATGGAAATATCAGCAATAAACTTTTTAAAGTAAACTCCATAACAAAGACTGGAGACCACCACCTACAATTGGTGGAGAAAAGATTTAATCACAAAGGGCGTAGGGGGCTTCTTTTCAGTTAGAGCAGTTACATTTTGGAACTCTCTTCCATAATCAGTGGTATTAGCAGAGAGTATTGAATCATTCAAAAAGCATTTCTATACCTTCCTCAGAGACCATAACATGCAGGGGTACAGGTACTCTAAAAACTAGATCACACAGGGACTCGTGTACACACACACACACACACAATCACACACAGACACACAAAGGTTGAACTTGATGGACCTGTGTCAAATACTACGTAACTATATAAACTGTGAATTGAGAATGTGGTACCCTGCAATCATACACTGCTAAACACTACTGAAGTAAAAAAGATATACATTTGTGTTAATAGTTAAGGTACTTGAATGCATTTTTAGGATTTAACTTCTGAGTTTAGTGTTACTTTAAAGCGACACTAAACTCAGAAATTAAGTAATAAAAATAACTTCTATTGTATAAAAAATCAATGACTGCGTACCTTTGTCATTGTTCAGTTCTAAATGTTCCAAAATCTGTTTTATTTTTCTCCAGCCACAACTTTCTGCCAGAATGTGGCTACTTTTCTTCTCTATGGTCCCTATGTGAGCTGAAAAGTAGTGATGAGCCGAACACACCCTATTCGGTTCTAATTCGAACTTTCGAACATGGAAAAAGTTATAACTCAAACTTAGAACTCAATGTAAGTCTATGGGACCAGAACTCTGAAAATCAAATGTCCCCATTTTGAAGGCTTATATGCAAGTTATTGGCCATAAAAAAGGGTATGGGGATTTGGGTACTGCCGTGGGGGTCATGTATCAATTAAAAAAACACTTTAAACATTTTTTAAAGGAGCAGTGATTTTAACATTGCTTAAAGGGTAACAATAAAAATGAAAAATTCCTTTAAATTTTGTGCCTGGGGGGTCCCCTTACACTGCCTGTGAAGTGTTGCATCTGTACGATGTATAGAACATGCTGCATCCTGTCACACACCTATCTCCTTGTTGGCCTTTCAGACATGATGTGGGGCTTATTCTAAAATGTTATTAGAGAATGTGGGATGGGAAATTGGTGCTTTCGTGCAATACTTTATCGAATGTGGTGCTTGGTGCACTATAAATTGTTGTACAATGGCTTATTATAAAAAAAAAATAAATAAGAAAAAACAAAAAGAAAAAAAGAAAAAAAAAGCCAAAACGGGAAAACCTGCGACACAGAATAGCAATGAGGCAACAAAAGAAACTGCTGCCAAAAAAAAAGAAATTTAAAAATAATAAAAGAAAATTAAAAAAATGGGAACACCAGTGACGCAGTAGAAACACCAGTGACACACACAAAAAAAAACAGTGAATATGCAGCATAGAAAATAATACTATATACAGTACTGCATATAGCATTAAATGCTGTATAAAGCAGTGACACTTCACTACACTTACACCAGTTAGCTTTCACTGCACAGCACTGCACTCCACTACAGAGCCGTAGCTAGCTCCTTTTGCGCCCGAGGCAAGAACAGAAAATTGTGCACCCCCAACAGACGTGTAATATCACCCGACGCCACACACGCATGGCATCATGCATCCCGCTTCCTGGATGGCGGCGTGCATGCGCAAAATGCGCTTGTGGCCAATTCCAACATAGCATAAACATTTGTTTTGTTTGACGAAACTAATGAAAACATTTTTAGTTTCCGTTCATTTAGCCTGAAACAAATTTTTAGTCTTTGCACATGTCTAGTAATATGTGTGCATAAGTGTGAGTGTGTTTTTGTTTTATTCATTTATTTTTTATTATTTATTTTTTACCGCTGGGGGGCTTTGGGGTAATATCAGGGGTCTAAACAGACCGCTGACATTTCCCTTTTGAAATAGAAAAAGAAACCGAGGACAGAGATTCCTCTGCCCATACAAGCAGTGGAGATCCGAGCAGAAGCTGGAGCCTGTACCGCTCCTCTTCTCGCTGCTGAACCGTGGCTGTATTGGCTGCCTGGCGCCCCTGTTGCCAATGACTGTTCTTGCCATGGCAACAGGGGCAAGGGGGCGCAGCCAGGCTAGCCCTGACTACACCCTCCTCTCAGCTGCGCCTGAGGCAAGTGCCTCACTCGCCCCATGGTAGCTACAGCCCTGCTCCACTACACTACACTGACAGAAACATTTTATTTTTAACTCCAGCAACACACTACATAAAGCTGCCGTGTAAGCAGCCTTATATAGTGTGGGGCTGGGACTTAGCTGTGAGCCATGATTGGGCAAAGTCATCATTACTTTGCCCAATCATGGCTCATACAAAGCCCTGTTCCCTGATTGGGCAAAGTCTTGCACCTGACCACAGGTCAGGTGCATTGGTTTACCCAATCAGGGATCTCCAATGCACACAGAGCATTGCGGGGCGTTCAGCGGGCGAACAGCCCACTGAACACCCTGACAGTTCGTGTGTTCGTCGAACACACAAACTGCCCATGTTTGAGTCAAACTCACTCGAACATCGAGTCAAACTTGAGACAAACTCACTCGAACATCGAGCCCATGCCTACTGAAAAGTAGCCACCCTCTGCTCGTTCATGTTAAGGACTTCAACATGCTGGGGGTGTGTCATATCAGTCTCCGCCCACAAATCCTCCCCTCTAGACTCTGCAAGGAGCTGGGATTTCTTTAGCTCCCCCACACTAAAGCCTGTGACACACTGCACTGTGAAGCAGCACGGAGCTGTGGTGTGCGGACCTTCGCATGCAGTGTGTCATGTCATTTTCACTCTGGCACGTTGCAAGAGCTTGCATAGCTAAGTGTGCCGAGAGGAAAAATGTACCGTATTTTTCGCTCCATAAGACGCACTTTTTTCCCCCCAAAAGGAGGGGGAAAATGTGCCTGTGTCACGGTCCCACATAGGAGCTCACCATAGAGCCCATTGAGCAGACGAAGAACGTCGTTCTTTGTCTGCTCCGTGTGATTACTGAGACAGCGCCACCTGTCTCAGCAGTCACTAACTGCAGCTTCTGTGACAGAATTTCTGTCATAGAATTTCTGTCACAGAAGCCATGCGTCCTATCGTCCGGAGCGTCTTATAGACCGCAAAATACGGTAATCTTCAGCCAATCGGCTCACATGTGTAAAACCTGCAAATCAGGATGTGAAGTCCATTCGGTTGTTACGTGCGAGCCGATTGGCTGAAGATGCAGTCTTTGTTCTGGCCGCGCTCAGCTCACACACTGCATGCGAACGTCCGTGTCTCACAGCTTTGCTTCGCACAGCTTTGCATGTAGTGTGTCACGGGCTTTATACAGTGGGTATAGAAAATAACCCCCTTTAAAATAATCACATTTTGTTGCTTTGCAGCCTGAAATGAAGACGGATACAGTTTTTGTTTTATCCAGCTGTATTTACTCACTGCGTATAACATCCAAGTGAAAGATCTAACACCAACATGTCAGAAAAAATGGAAAAAGGATCACCCCCTTGTGCCAGTATTTTGTTGAACCACGTTTTGCTTTATTTTAGGGCTGTGGAAATTAAAGATTAATTTCTCGATTAATCGTTAAACTTTTTGATCAATTAAAATTATTTAGATCGCTAATGAAAACACTCACCTCTCCGCCGACTTGCGGGAGTCCAGTCGGCGATCCGGTGACGTCACGAACATCAACGTCACCAGACTCCTTTTTCAAGCGGTGGCCATATTGAGTGAGGCACGTGAGATTAATAACGTGCTGGATTAGTGTGATCTTAGTTCATTTTATTACTTCATTGCTGTGCTGTATGTGTATAGGCCAATGTAGTTGGATCTGTATGTGCGTTATAATTAATCAAAATCAATCGGTTAATCGATTTTTAAAAAATTTGATTAATCGAACACGAAAATTTTAATCATTACCAGCCCTACTTTATTTACTGCTTTTAGTCTGTTCTGATATGCCTCTACTAACTTTGCACATCTAGTCTTTGCAATATTTGCCTACTCTTCTTTGCAGAACTGCTCAAGTTCAGTTAAATTTGATGGTGACCGTTTGTGGACAGCAGTCTTCCAAGTCATTCCACAGATTTTTAATGGGGTTTAAGTTTGGGCTGTGACTAGGATACATGGGCAAGGACATTCACCTTTTTCTCCTTCAACCACTGTTTGGTCATTTTTGCTGTGTACTTGTCATTGTGATGTTGGAAGGTAAACCTTCTTTTTATTGACGACTTTCTGGCAGAGGGTAGCAGATTTCCTCAAGAATTTGACAGTATTTTTTCCCCATCCATTTTTCCTTCTATCTTGACAAGTGTTGCAGAGAAACACCCCCATAACAGGATATTACCACCTCCATGCTTTACTGTAGGAATGGTGTTATTTGGATGGTGAGCTGTGTTGGCTATCCACTAGACATATCGTTTGGTGTTGAGGCCAAACAATTAAATTTTAGTCTCATCTGACCAGAACACCTTTTTCCATGTGGCCTCAGAATCATCAAGGTGCCTTTTCGCAAAGCTCAGTCGTGACTGCATGTGGCCTTTCTTGGAGTGGCTTTTTACTTGCAACCCTCCCATACAAGCCACATTTGTGAAGAATTTATGATATTGTTGTCACATGCACACAATGACCACTCTTTGTCATAAATTCCTGCAACTGCTTCAGAGATGCTGTAGGCCTCTTGGTAGCCTCTCTGACCAGTTCCCTCTTGGCTCTTTCATCCAGTTTTGGGCAACAGGGTGTGTGTTGTACCAAATACCTTCCACCTCCTAATAATAGACTTCACTGTGCTTCTAGGCATTTGCTCTCCTGACTTGTGCCTGTTCACAACTTTATCCTGGAGATATTTTGACAGTGCCTTGCCACCCATAGTTAATTGTTTGTTTCAGTTGTGTGTGTCCTTCATTTCAGGCTGCAAAGCAACAAAATGTGATTATTTTAAAGGGGGTGATTCTTTTCCCAGGAACATGGGAAATACCATGGTGATATTATTGCCATAATATACATAAAGGTCCTGTATGGGGAAAAGGCAAAGTGAAAAATAAGGAAACCACCAAGTGTATGTGTGAAAACAACCAATGTATTAAAAAAACCCAGGCTGTGGTAAAAACCACCCGAGGGTTAATGAAACAATTCAAATAAATATGTCACAACATGAACACATGTTCATGTGAAGGATGATAAATACGCAAATAAGGATGCAGAAAAATAAAAATTAGTCGTTATCGTTCAGGCAAAAACATGATAGGGCGAGGTTAGTATTCAGTCCCCTGGGGATCACGGTGTCAAGTCTATGAATCCGGCATGCCTCACACACTGTAAAAGTAGCTTATTATGATCACCTCTCCTGTGGGGAGGGAGAACCTGGTCGATCACCATTCCCCTTAGTTCATGTGTCTGGTGTTTTTGCCTGAACGATAACGATTAATTTTCATTTTTCTGCATACTTTTTTGCGTATTTATCATCCTTCACATGAACATGTGTTCATGTTGTGACATATTTATTTGAACTTACCGATCTATTGAGCTGACGTGTGAAAGTTTCATTGTCACATGTCAGCTCGAACTATGAGGATGAGTGATTTTCACTCACCTCATAGTTCTCTTTTTAACTATTGTACTGTTAATGATAATGATATTACTGTGCAGTGCTTCAATAAAGTATACCATTTATACCAAGTATACTGAATCATCATTACATTAAAACGGATAACAAGCTGGGCAAATGAACAACGGGGAAGCTGCCACTTGTTTTGTACTAGTGATCTAGATCAGCGCTTCTTAAAGTGTGTGTCGCGACCCCATATGGGGTCCCGCAAGTAAACGGCGGAGTCGCGATCCGAGTACCCGGCCAGGACCGCCATCAGGGGGGTATGGCCGGTACTTGTGTGAGGGGGACCAGGCGGCCGATGAGGTCTGGGCTCCAAGCTAGATTGTTTTATTTCAGTTTACTGTATAATTTGCAGTGTAGTGTAGTTTTAAGATCGCGGCCCCCCCTGTGCACTTGGTACCTTCCTTTTTTTTGGGGTCCCTTAAAAATGTCCTCGGCCAAAAAGGGGTCACGAGTGAAGAAAGTTTAAGAAGGCCTGATCTAGATGATGCCACCGAGATCACTTGTAATAAGCTTGCAGGTCCATGGCCTGCCCTGGAGGGTCCTCGCCTCCATGGCCTGCCGCCGGCTGCCTCTCTCCCAGCTCTCTCCTGCCGCCCCACTTTTCTAGGGGACCCGGGACCACGGCAAAGTCATTCAGGATGGAGAATGGGGAGCAGAGTGGAGAACATCCATTCTCCTCTCTGCTCTGTGTGATCACTGACACAAGAACGCTGCACTCGCAGCCTTCCCATCTCAGCTGTCACAGGAGAGCCACCACAGTGCTGTGCTCAAACTCCTGTATTGGAGGTGACAGGTTCAATTAATGTTTACCTGTCACCTCCAAATGCTATTACACTGGGGTTAAATGCTTAGCCCCTGTGTGATGGCAATAAACGTTAAGTGAAATAAAATTAGAATAAAAAAAAAAGTCAAATTGAAAAAATGTAAAAACTAAAATAATAATAATTGAAATAAAAAAATGAAAAAGTGATAAAGTACAAAATTATAAAATAAAAAAAATAATAAAAAATAAAACAGTAAAAGATAAGATAAGAATAAAAAAAGTGATAAAGTAAAAAAATAAAGAAAACAAATCGGTTGTACTATGTGTTCCGCATACTGCTGTCCAGTGCAGCCCTACACCATGGATTTTGAATTTCACTTGCAAATTGCGGGCGCTCGCCGGCACAGCACAGGACAGCCCCACACCCACTAGCACAGCCCTGGAGCCCGGCACAAGCCCGGATGCCACCTGTTCAGCCCAGCAGCTCTATGCAGATCCCTGGAGAGCCTGGCACCCGCCCACAAAGCCCTGGCGAGACCTGCGCCCATCCCTGGTGAGCCCTGCATGCAGCCTTGCTGAGACCCAAACGCAGCCCTGGTGAGATCTGCAGGCAACCCTGGTGCGATCTGTATGCACCCTTGTATAATTGCTGTCTAATCATGGCATGATGGGATCTGTAATCCTCTACAGCCGGTTGCCATTCTCCATTGCTGCATAATTAACAATTATACATTAATTGAGAATAGCAACCGGCTATAGAAGACTACAAATCTCACCAATCCATGATTGCTGGTTGCCATTCTCCATTGGGGGTGTTTGGCACATTAAGGAACATGGCCTTGGGGCAGCAGAGGGAGTAAATTCAGCCCTGCATCTAGTTGTGTAAAAACGTACATATATGTTATGCCTGGAGAGGAGGATAGAATGCATAATAAGAACATCAATTGATGACTGAGGCATTCTCTTCTATTCTGTTGAGACCCTTCTTCTCTCTAGGTATTTTTATATAGATTTGGGTGTGGTATATATTTACTATTGCATTGTAGATATCTCTAATATACTGTAACTTTAACCAACTCATCAAACAAAGTTTTTATGGTTACACATGTTAAGCTTTGTATGTTTATTTTGTTATTTTGATAGGATTCTAAAGTACTACTGAATATGTTGATACTATGTAATTAAAAGGTATTAATAATCACTAATTATTTGATGACACAGATGGTATAGTCTTATTTCATAGCAGGTAAAGAAAACACACTTGGATGCGTTTACATTTGCAGTGCTACAGTATAGGATTATGATGGATTTAATTGTTTGGGATATGACAAATTGATTTTCACAACATACCGAATACCTTGAAGGTCAGAACGGATAGCTACTGCAGCTTTTTCATATTTTGCCTTATTCTTAGTGGGACAGAGGTCTGGATTTTCAGTGATTCCAAGACATTCAAATTATTGGTATTAACCTTACTTTTGTAGTTTGGCTGGGTGTTTCATTGTCTAGCCAGAAGCTGAACCTCCACCCTAGTCTGAAAGCTGACTGAAATGGATTTTCCTGAAGAATTGCTCTGTATTTGGCTCCATCTATCCCTCAATCCTGACTGGTTTTCCAATCTCTATCAATAAAAAGCATTCCAGCAACATGCTTCACCAATATTGATGTACTGTGGGGATGACATTCTCAGGGTACTATGCACTGATGACTTGTATCGCCACACATTTCTATTCGCGCTTTGTACAAAACCCAAAATGTTTTTCTTGCTCTCATCAGACCAGAGAGTTTTTTTTCTGCAATGTTTGCTGTGTATTTCACCTGCTTTTTGGCAAATTGCAAAAAGGATTTAATATTGTTTTTTAGGAAATGGCTCACTCAGTTATAAAGCCCAGCTTTGCAACTGCCCAGGGCCGTCTTTAATATTGATTGGACCCTGGGCAAACAATTTCTTAGACGCCCATCCCTCCTCCCCCCGGCCCTAACAGCAGCATATGGAAGAGGTGGGGCAACATTATGTTATGCCGATCGCATAGTAAACAGAATGGTGCTGCAAGGGTTGCTGCCTTTTCTTCAAGCGAATCCCGAACAGTCTAGCACCACACTGCAACTTTTTTAAAGAATAAACAAGAGAGAGGGAGGAGAGACAGACAGGGGAGAGAGCGAGGAGAGACAGCCAGGGGAGAGAGAGAAAAGAGACAGCCAGGGGACAGAGGAGAGACAGCCAGGAGAGAGAGAAGAGAGAGTGAGGCAAGACAGCCAGGAGAGAGACAGTCAGAATAGAGAGAGGAGAGACAGCCAGGAGAGAGAGTGAGGAGAGACAGCCAGGGGAGAGAGAAGAGACAGCCAGGGGAGAGAGAGAGAAAAGAGACAGCAAGGATAGAGAGAGAAGAGACAGCCAGGAGAAAGGAGAGACAGCCAGGGGAGAGAGCAAGAAGAGACAGCCAGGAAAAAGAGCAAGAAGAGACAGCCAGGGGAGAGAGAAAAGAGAGACAGCCAGGAGAAAGATTGAGGAAAGAAAGCCAGGAGAGAGAGCAAGGAGAGACAGCTGGGAGAGAGAGCGAGGAGAGACAGACAGGAGAGAAAGAGGAGAGACCGAGAGGCGAGAGAGGCAGGAGAGACAGCCAGGGGATAGAGTGAGAGACAGCCAGGAGAAAGAGCAAGGACAGAAAGCCAGGAGAGAGAGACAGGATATTCAATATCCTGGTGGGAAGCTGTACGGAGCCTCGGGAGGACTATGCGGCATCTCAGGAGGGCTGTGTATGGGGTCTCAGACGGGCTGTGCAGGTATCGGTATCGGTGCAGTAGCTTCACCTAGTGAATTATAAAAGTGCACTGCATTTTATAGACCAACTACACATGCAATCTATTAATAATCTACATGTGAAATAAATATATAAGTATGCAGAATAACCCTATGGTGAATAAATACAATATATAGTGGAAAAATACCTAATATGTATTTATTCACCATAGGGTGATTCTGCATATTTATATATTTCTGTATTTATTTCACATGTAGATTATCATTAGATTGCAAATGTAGTTGGTCTCTATAGCGCAGTGCACATTTATAATTCACGTTATAATTCATGTTTTTTAGGTGTTATATACAGTTTTTTAGCATTTGTAATATTACCTATAGGTGCATCCCTAGTATTGAGAGCGCAGGAAGCTTTGCTGCAGCCATACATAGAACTTGATAATGAAATTTTCTTTAAAAACTCTAAATCAGTGGTTCTCATCCTTTCTAGGGGCGGGACCCCTTGGTAACATTTGCCAAGTTGTGGTGACCCCCCAACGGTAAAATTTAGGGATGACGCAGCTGCTGCAGCGACATCTGGCGGCGTGGCGGGAGAACTGACACTGCTGCACTAGGAGAGGGCTGAGGAGGACTCTGACCTAGCACAGCAGAAATCACACAGCGACCCGCGGGTTGAGAACCACTGGCGTACGCCGTAAAAAAAAAAAAGAAACTACCATAGGAATGCATAGCTAGATTCCTATTGGCTATTTCACTTTGCAAAAGCCAATAGCAGACTAGCTATTGCACCCGCCCTCTGCTGCTGTCAATCACTAGAAGAGGACCTGATGGAGAACTGCAGGTCCCCCTCTGCTGATTGGCGACAGCATCAGATGGCTGGTGCAGTAGCTAGTGGGCTTTTTTTTTTCTGACTTACGGCAGCCGCAAGTCAGAAAAAATTGAGCAGAGTAAACCTTTCCAGGAGAAAGTGTTTCTCTCCCGTGTGGATGGGATCCGCTATCTAATAGCGGGCGACCCCTGGCAAATCGTCATTCGACCCCCGGCTCTAAATCCTGCTTCAGCAGCATAGATTGAACTAGAGAAGCAATGTCAGGAACCTGCTCTGCATATGTATGTGTTGCACACAGTATATGTATCTGTTGCATACATAAACTGTGGCATATTTGGGCACTTACTTGGTGTGAAGGTCCAGAGAGGGGAGGCAGGAGGGGACACAGTGGGGGTGCCATCTCAGGGCACGGTGTGGGCTCCCAGCAGGGCCCCAGACAACACAGGAGAGCAGAGTACGGAGAGCAGGGGTAGGGGCCGAGTTGATAGTGGGCGGAGCCCAGAGCCACGTCTATGCTGCTGTATGTAGCCTCCTGTCTGTAGAGCACCGATGCTGTGTACACAGACAGGGGGCAGGGCTGGTGCAGGCCCCATTGCCTACACAGGTGAGGCTGCCAGCCCAGCATGTGTTTATCTTATGTGGGCCAAAGGGGCAGCTGCTTTGGGCCCCACAACAATGATTGGGCCCTGGGCAACTGCTCCTTTTGCCCTGCGTTAAAGACGGCCCTGCAACTGCCTTATCATGATTTTTATCCATCTCACCTGGAAACCTCTGCTGCTTCTTCCGTTACCAACGTGCTCATGTTTTAATGTACCCTAATGATGGTGCCAACTAGGGCTGCAACTAATTATTATTTTCATAATCGATAAGTTGGCCAATAATTTTTTCGATTAATCGGTTTAAAAAAATACCATCCGTAATGTAAAATAAAATACACAAATATAGTGTTACAAACATAACGTTTACTTCAGAATAAAACTGCTTGCCATTTTTTGGCAACTGCACTGGAACGCATGGCATTGCGGTACCGTGCGTTTCAGTGCGAGTGATCACACTGTGGGTGGGAGGCGCATTTGGGGTGCAATTGAAATGAAAGGCACTGCAACGCACCTCCCGCAGCAGAATTTGTCAGGCCGAAACCGAATATTACTATTTTCCTACCTATTTTCAATAATTGAATTGCAATAGCCAGTAGCAGGCTGGCTATTGCACCCATCCACTGCTTGCTGTGCCCTCCTCCCATTATGGAGGAGAGAGCTAGGGAATCCAACCAACTAATGGATGAGAATAATTGACAACTATTCTCATCGATTATTATCAATTTTTAATTGTTATTATAATATTATCAATTAGTTGGTTGCAGTTCCAATGCCAACTGCAAGAATTAAAAATATACAGTCGACTCCGGATGACATCAAAGAAAAATGGCAATATGATACTGGATGTGAAGTAGCAGAGCGTCAGATGCCTTCAGAACACCAGTAGATCACATGGCATGTGAGTATGTGTTTAATGGAAAACCCAGCGGATCAGTAGAGTCTGCAAAAGGTAGAGAAAACATGGCATAACAATAATTTTTAGGCTATTGCATCTACCGAACCAAGAGAACATGCCTGAATGCCAGTTTGATAGGTCCGACCAAATGTCCTTAAGGAGAGGAGAGAAGTTAATTGTAAATGTATGTGTGCGATCAGACGGTATATTAGTACCCAAGTATCACAATAAATCGACTGACCATCTGAATAGGAAGGCTGTTTGAAGGCCACACAGTTGGAAGTTAGAGATGGAAATACAGGTGAAACTCGAATAATTAGAATATTGTGCAAAAGTTCATTTATTTCACTAATGCAACTTAAAAGGTGAAACTAATATATGAGATAGACTCATTACATGCAAAGCAAGATAGAAAGACTTGTTTAAATGCCAGTTCCATTGTCGATCTTACGTCTGTAGTAAGTCAAGAGACAAGGTAATTGGGGGTGATCAGAAAGATAAATTACACCAATAGATGCCCGTCGCACTGTAGGGAAATCTGGATAGCGGATCATGAAAAAGTCTATCCGAGAGTACGAGCTATGGGGGTTAGAATAGCAGGTATAGTCACGTTCCTTAGGGTGTAATAAGTGCCAAACATCTACCAGCTGATATTGTCGTAGGCAATCCTTGACCCTTCTGAGGGGGGCATAAAAGAGGTGCGAAGAGGACCGTGAGCTATCCAAATTGGGATCAAGCACCATGTTAAAGTCCCCTCCCCAGGACCAACAGACTCCCCATAAAATCACTGAGCTTTCCAGGGTTCACTCCAGATAAAAAAATCTGACCCACATTGGGCATGTACAGGTTCGACCCACTGTGCCCTTCACAAAGATGGATCTTCCATCAGGACCAAACCAAGCATCCATAAACGGCAATTGTATATTCTTATGCACCATAATGCTGACTCTGGAGAGCCATAATGATATGTATATGGAAAATAGCTGTTTTGAGATCTGGGATGCCCAAAAATGCGTTTCCTGGAGGAAACACACCTGTGTCCGTGAATGTTGCAATTCATTGAGTACTGCAGTCCTCTTCTCCGGGATGTTCAACCCCTTGACATTCAGCAACACTAGGAGGTTACATGGCAGGGAGCTCATGATTGCCATCTCAGTGTACACAAAAGAGGTGAGTCACCGCGCTAGGAGAGACAAAAAAAGAAAAAAATATAGAACAGGTGAGGGGGGAGAGGCGAATTGAAGCAGAAGAGGGTGAATATAAAGCAAACAAGAGAGGAGATTTAGGAAATAGAAACACAAGAGTCAGACAGCAAGCGGTCAAGAGAGTAAGAATACCAAAAGAAGAAAGAGTGAGAGAAAAATATAAAAACACACTAAAGGGGTAACCACCCCAATTGCTCACCCACAAAAGGGAACTACCCTCATGGCCGCAAAACCCAGGTGGTGGTGTGGCTAAACAAAGCAGTATCCCACTCATCCGCCCACTCCGAAACCAGTATATAACAGAGTGAAAATCCACTCACACTATTAACCCGTACTTCTAAGCACTTATGTTATATATAAGGAAAGAGAGTCAGTGAGTACAGGTATCCATAACAAGGAATATCAACATAGCATAGGGACCTCATTGGGCAGCAACACCAGTAATAGAACATGACCGTTCCATCTCTGTCCCCAGGGCCACCAGCTGCCCTCCGTAAGTCAGCTCAAATGGTGAATGGAAAGGAAAAGGAGCGTGAGCCGGTACCCAAAAGGAGGAGAGAGAAAGGTAATGGTTCACCAGTAATGATACATTGTCCCGTCAGCTGTATATACCAGCGGAGGAGATCTTACATATAAAACATAGCTGACATAAGCCTGCAAGAACAATGCTCTAAGAGGTTAAAGCAAGGGTCTCAAACTAAATTTAGTCAGGGGCCACTGGACACATTTTTTAGTCCCGTGGGGGCCGCTACTATATACAGTACCAGTTTTAATGTATGCACATGTTACAAGCGGCAACTGTCACCGATTCAAATTAATGATCAGGTGACAGCTGCTGCATGTAAACGCCTGCACACAGCATGTAATCATATGTGAAAGGATTACATGCAGTTAGGAATCAATAGAGGAATAATTTTAGGGCCATTAATCACTGATAACACTAAACTGATGAGCAGTAAAAGTGGTTTAGTGGAAGAGCCAGATGGGGGGGGGGCTTATTTTCTGGCAGTCCCCCCCCCCAGACTAGACTCTGCATCCGCCTGATTCAGGGATAGTGATTGTTTTTGTAACTGCATGTAATCATATCACATACGTTTACTTGCGGTATGCAGGCATGTACATGCAGCGGCTGTCACCTGATCAGTAACTTGAATGGGTGACAGTTGCTGCATGTAAACGCCAGATTAGGCATTCCTGCTGCAGGAAAACGCAAGTTTGTGACACAGGAATCCCTAATCACACCTCAAATATAGGGGACTCCCCCCCTTCACACATAATAATACACCCCCCCTCACATATAATAATACACTCTATTCGGCCGGAGCTCAGAACTGACAGAGCTCCGGCCGGAGCTGACAGGAACAGCTCTGCGGTCTGCATCCGAAAGAGATGCAGACCGTGTAGGTGCTCTCGCAAGTCGGGCAGGCGGTCCATGACCGTGTGCCCGACTTGTCAGCTGGCTGCGGGCCACATAGTACCGGCTCGCGGGTTGGCGTTGGCTTGCGGGGCGGCACTTTGAGACCCCTGGGTTAAAGTGACTTGCCCACATTGTCCCAGAAGCAGGAAAACATAACATCTACTTAGGGGAAA
This sequence comes from Nanorana parkeri, assembly GCF_000935625.1. Lineage (NCBI taxonomy): Eukaryota > Metazoa > Chordata > Amphibia > Anura > Dicroglossidae > Nanorana > Nanorana parkeri. The sequence goes on along the minus strand of NW_017307659.1, from coordinate 180,850 downwards.
ACATCAAATATCTGCAGGTGGCATCTTAGTGGTGTGAGGAAAATATTGTACTACTGAACAACACCTCATGGCATGCAACTCAAACAATAATCCTCACTCCTCGTGCAGTGCTCGGTAAAAGTCTATGTACAGAGTTATAGCCCCTGGGGTAATACAGGTATACACTGAAGAATGACCTCACAAAAAGCACCAAACAAAACAAAAAAACCTTTCCGCACAGCTCTGGGAAAAACAGGTACTGGTACCATACACACCGACTGGCATGGTCTGATCACAGGCCCGGTTAGGATTTGTTGCGGTCTACCTGAGAAGAAGCCCTCCGCCGGCGTTGTGGTTGAGAAGACCGGGAGGAAGCAGAACGTCGGGCTGGCAGGGGACGTTGGTGAAAGAAGTTCACAGGCAGGTATTGCAGCCAAGCAGGTATAGAAAACGTCTCCATGACAAGGAACAAGAATAGAGCGGGTAAATCTGCTGGTTTTTTCAGGGCAAAGGTGGTAGCATTCTTCCTCACAATGAGGTGAAACGGAAAGCCCCTACGCTAAACAATACCTGCTTCCCGCAGCGTTGCTGCGCCTCTGCTGCAGCAACGCCCTGGATAGATCAGGGAGATTTCGAATTGTAGCTCCATCAAAGTCCAAGGAACCCTGGGACCAGGCTTTCCGGTGTATTTCCTCCTTAACTGGAAATTTGTCGTCACCATCGACTGGCGTCATGGGTTGATGTACCTCTTGCTGCAGTTCGTGAATGTCGTGGCTATGGGTCTCCTCAAATTTTGGTACCAGTGCCTCTATATCTGCTTTCGTAGGCAAGGAACGAAGTATGGCCCCAATGTCTAGATTGGCAGAGGGCCGCTGCGTCTCAGGGTCCAGTGTATCCAAGTCCTCAGTCGGTCCTGGGGTCAATGGCATTGTCCTGCTGTCTTCGCTGCACCTGGAATTAGGTGAAGGTGTGGAGAAACGCGGCACAGCCGGGGAGGAGGGAGCTGGTAGTTCCGGGGATGGCGCGCTACTCGAGGCTGCGGCTCTACTGGGGCTTACACCCGCTCCCGATGGGACTGCTGGATTAAAGAAGTCCTTAATCTTGGCTGGTGCCGATGGTCTAGGAGTATCGGGGTTCTTTTTCTGGGGTGATCTGATGATAAACAAGGTAAGTGCTATAATAAGCTGGTGGGTCGGGAGAGCGGGTCGGGAGAGTGTGTTCACTCCGCCATGCCTCGGACATGCCCCTCTCGTTTTAACTTTTTTAATGATGTTCTTTGCCTAAATATGTTATCTAACAAACTATGGGGCTTTCCATAAACAGATATAGTTTGACATCATGTGACACCTGAATTTCATACAGGTGTATTTTACAGTGCTAAGGGGGATCTTAAAAGTTTCCAAAAGTTTGAAAGCTTCTTCAGAAGAGTGTCCCAGATTTTGCTTTGATAGTTTTATGGCTTTATAGTGCTGTTTGTTTAGATATGATGAATAACAAAGAGTGAAGCCTCCTAGAAATAGGAGTTAATTACTATGAAATCATGTGACATGTTCATTGCACAAAACGAATCTCTGTTCAATTATGTGACTTCTGAAAGCTAATAATGGAATCAGAGCTTTTTAGAGGTTTTGATTACATTTTTAAAGAAAATTTTTAAGCAATGCATACATTTTTTTTCAACTTCAGCGTTATTAAAAAGGGTTTCTAGTTCTGCCTTGACTTTTTCTGTACACTAGATGGCAGTATGGATGATATCATAGTTTGGAAATTCAGGAAAAGAAGCTGATGCTGGATGTTGGATAACATACATCTATTGATAAAATATTCTGAAGTTCTTAACAAAGTACACAACCCTGAAAGTTTTTATTTGTGACCAGGAAAGTTGGTATTTCTGTTTTCCGTGTAATTATTGTCATGTATTGTGTTGTTGTGAAATGCAAATGAAACACCTTTCTCAAACAACCTAGTAGAACTTTATTAATCAGCACATGTAGGATACACAACTGACAGTTTTATATTTTCTAAATGTTTTATTACAAAAATTGATTATACAGATAAAACCGCTGTATAAACATACTGCTTCATACATATACCATGGTCTGCTAACCATGCATGTTAAAATAGACAACAATGCATTTACAGCATTAAGTTTACTTTTCCCCTTGAATATACAATCTGTATGTATGGTATCCTGGTATATTACCTAAAACTATAGATATGTAATGCACATTTATTAAAGCTGAACTCAAATTTCAGTTGATGTTTTAGCTTCAAATAGAATAGACCTTTAATTGCCAAAATAGTCATATATTTTTTGTCTGGCCTGATCTATCCGTGTATGTAAATTCCAACTGAGGCCTTGTATTATACAGTTGAATATGTCTCCCTTTTTTAAGCAATGACAAACAATATGTGCAATGTCATAACGATTCAGATACTAGCTATGCATCTATTATAAAATAATCATGATATGCTGCTGAGACATAAATACTATGTTATTCAAGTATGATTAGCTAATTCTTTACTATGTTCTAACTAGAGAGTGCAGGTAGACCACCTAAAGCGTGTTCACATATTTCTTTTCTGTGTTATATGCCAACAATTTATACAAAACAATATATTTCATTTATCTAAACAGTTGGGCTGTAGCTGCCATAACCCTGGTTATCTCCATTCCAACCTGATTTCTTTTAGTCACTTTATGAAATTATGAGTCATCCCCCACCCATACACCAATATGTTATCAATGCCCTAAAGGTAGCCAGAAAAAGGTCTAAGTATCTAATCATGATTTGCAACGGTCATGAGATTATTTGCCAATTTAGGAGTAAACTAGGTGGTATGTTGATGTTGATCATTTGCTTTTCTATGGAGAAAAAGGAACAAATCCTTCACAGGACACAAGACACATGTTGAACAAGTTAGGTGCAAGATCTCAGTGGGTAACATTGCAGAGCTCAGTGGGTAACATTGCACTAGCAATGCAACAAATTGGACAGATGCCTCATCACCATTGGCTCTCAATGACTTTCCTACCTGTTATGGCCAAAACGAAACAAAAAAGGTTTTGGCTTCAGATACACTTTATATGCTAGATCAATCTTTAAAAGCTATGCCAAAATGAGACAGATCTCCTTGTCAGGCCCCTCACAGCAATGAAGTGAGGGGCCTGCCTGAATCTAGCTTCACTCCACTCAATGTGCAGAAATCTGTAATCAGTGGAGTTGCCCTTGGTCCTGGGTTGTGAATTGTCTGATCGTCAAACGAACACATTAAAATAATTTCAATTAGGCAAACTTGTATTCCTTTTACATGGTTGGCAGTCTACGATCATATAAATAATCTTGTGTATATCAATGCAGGCTATTCTACTAGCATACAATCTTATTCCCACAACCTAAGCAAATACTGTGCTCTTTCATGCTCTCAGTGCTTACAACAGCCACCTAACATTCAAAAACCTTAGTCAAGTTTCTACTAAACTCAGCATTTCTACAGCAGAGCTAGGAACCTGGTTTACTCCTCCTATTGCATACAACCTATTTTTCAGGACAATACAGGCACAGGCACACCGTGGCGTTGGCATCGGGCTTAGATTTTCCCACCGGTTCTTCAAGGGATGGAATATCTCTGCTGTTTCCAGGACTGTTGGTTGGTTTCCTGCATGGATTAATCATTAAAATTATAATATATTTACTATTGTACTTTTCATTAACCATAATTATTACTAATGTGTTATATTAAAAATAGCTTGTTACACCACCTTAAATTTATCTTTATTTTTATTTAAGCAGAATGTCACTGCAGGCCTTCAACATTCTGCAACCACAACATTCTGCTTCATATGCTTATCTTCCTGATAACATATACGAACATGTATATATTTTTGCTTAACACACAATCTTCTGATATATTCTACAATTGTATCCACATACCTAAAAAAGGGAACTTTTATGGTACCTTATAATGTTAATTAGTAAATTACAAAACCATTGTTAAATACACAATATTTATTAACCATAATTTTCTTAAAAACACAAACAGTAATTATCAAAAATATCTAAAATTATCATGTAAAAAAAAAAGGACTTTTTATACCATTTTCAATTAATAAAAACATTCCCTTTGAGGCAGGTGGTATCTCTACATTACTAACACATTATCTGTGATAAAGTCCCCATTCATCAGCGAATATAGTCTTCAAAGGGCTGTATACATCAATCTACATACTGTATGTGGAAACACCTTACTTGTTAAATATGTTTCTTTGAGTACATCACACTACACAGGGAGTTAAATTCCTTAAAGTAAAAGTAGTTTTGGGTAGAGTAAGGGAGAGTTATAACCCCTGTCAAGATTTTTTATCATCTGTGTCCTATTAGGGAGATTTCCCTTCACTTCTTGTCCAAAAGCCACAACAGGAAGTGCGATGAAATCTCTTCAAAGAGAGAAAAATCCCTGGTGGTTAACAACATCACAAGAACTAGTGTCCCCCATATATTTCTTTTCTGGTGACAACCCAAAATTTGGGCTCTTCTTTCATTTTCAGTGATACAGTCACCAGGACAAATAGAGAGGGTGAATCTCCCTAACTTCGCCACCCTATTCAAAACTAAACAAAAAATAGTTTTGGCTTCAGATGCACTTTAAACACTGGATTATGCAGCTACCTTAAGGTGACTGGAAACTGGCAAATCAATCAAAGCTATAAGACAACCCTGATTAGCCACTCCCACTCCCAGCCTGTTTCAGTTTTGTAGCAAGTAATACAAGAGTGGATCACAGAAACCAGAGGGAAGGCTACTGTGATGTACTCCAGAAGAAAGTATTTTACAATAATCCTGTTTTCTTGAGCGCACATCACTGGACACAAGGAGTTAAATTCCTTAACCACTGGGACATCCAAAAAAATAGTCCAGTAGAGGGGGAGGCAACACAGCAAACAATGCCTAATAGGCCCGTGAAAGCAACAACTAACCCCAACAGGGAACCATTAAAGTTGGGCCCCACAACTCAGAGAGCTTCCTGGAGAACATTGTGGTCATCTGCATAGGTCTGAGCGTCCACCTGGTAAAAATTTGCAAAAGTATGAACAGAGGACCAGGTGAAAGTCTTACAGATTTGGAAAACTAAAGCCTGGTTTTGGAAGGCTCAAGAAGTACTGACGCACCTAGCATGATCCCTAACCAGGAGGTGGGGACATTATCCTTCAACTCAGGCCTGAGGGAAAGTTTGCCATATCCACCTAGTGATAGTAGAATGAGAAGCTGGCTGCCCGATACGGGAAAGCCTCAGAAATGATAAAGAGGGAGTTAGACTTTCGGATGAAAGAGGTAAACCTGAACAGCAGAACCCACGTCCAAACAATGGAAAGAAATGTCTTTAGGATGCTTTGGTGCAGAACATAAGGATGGTAAAACAATGTCCTGGTTAAGGTGGAAGGCAGAAACCACCTTAGGAAGAAAGGAGGCCTTAGGTCTCAGTATTACCTTATCTTATAAGGCTGTTTATAAGTCAAGGCCGATAACTCAGCCTACAAAACTAAGTTGAGCTCCCAGTGTCACCAGCGTATGTACAGGTGGGGAGGACATGAGTGCCTCCCTGCACAAAATCCTTTACTAGAAAGTGGGAGGCAAATGGCCTCTGGAAAAGAATTGCCAAGGCAGAAATTTGGCTCTTAATAGTGCTAAAAGCTAAACACTGCTCTAGGCCAAACTGAAGGAAATATAGAATGCGTCCTATGGAGTACTTCCTGGGATGAAACTTCCTCACTTTCCACCAAGTGAAATAAGCCTTGAAGGTTCAATAGTAGATCTAGCTTTCAGAAACATTTGAATAACAGTTTCTGAGAGGCCTTAATTATTCAAGATCCAGGCATCATTAGCCAGGCCATTAAAGCTAGCAATCAAGAAGCAGGGTGGAATACTGGTCACACTAGGTCTAGAGCAGGGCTCAAAATTTCAAGTCCTGAGCTACTAGCCACCAGTTGCCCCACCTAACCCGTACCCTGCCCCGGCCTTAACTCTGCCCATAAACACACCCTCGTAAATAATTTTATGATAATTCTTATCTTATGATAGTTTCCGCTTGTAAACAGCAGATTAGGGATTCCTGCTGCAAAAAAAGCAAATTCCTGACACAGGAATCCCTAATCACACCTGAAATATACTGTAGGTGTGAATGGGCCCTAATATAAACATACACTAAAGGTGTCCATACACCTGCCGATTATCGTACGATAGTTGTGGGTGATCCCGCGATCATACGATAATCGGCAGGTGTATGGAAGGCGTGCGACCGTTTCTACTGTAAGGTCGCACGTCTTTTGTCTTACGAGCACGCTGGAAAACCTGCCGAAAATCGTACGATGCGCACACTGCCCGCTCTGCACTGCAATCATCGCAAGCCCTCCCCTCAGCGGGGACGGCTTGCGATGATCGCAAGTACAATCTGCCTGTCCAAGATGGGCAGATCATACGAGATTTTAATGACCTTACAACCATCGCACAACGAAAGTCGTGCAATGGTTGTAAGGTGTATGGGCAGCTTAAAACATAATAATACACTTCTCAACGTTACACCCCCCGCACACTGCCCGCTCTGCACTGCAATCATCGCAATCCCTCCCCTCAGCGGGGATGGCTTACGATGATCGCAAGTACAATCTGTCCTCAGACCCCCAATCACCGGTCAGTGTCTCTCTCCTCTCTCCTCTCCTTACATTTAACTCCAGCAGCTGTGCTCCACTGCTCATGAAGTTACCAAGTGCACAGGGGGGGCCGCAACCTTAAAAACTACACTACACTGCACATTAAACAAAAAAAAAGAAAATCTTGCTTGGAGCCCAGATCGCGACCCCCCTGTTCACTTGTGGGACCCCATATGGGGTCGCGACCCACACTTTAAGAAGCACTGGTCTAGAGGATCCAGAAGTGCCCACGGAGACTTGTATATTCGGTACTGGACTACAGATGTATCTTTTTTGTGTTTTGTTTCTTTCCTACAAAGCTCTTTGTAGAGATAGTTCACTGATCTTATATTCTCTGTTTTAAAAAGGATGCAACCAAGAGTAATGTTCTGCTATACTGGAATGTATTGTTTGATTTGGTATTGTCAACTATGACCTCTGTTAACGATATATTGCTTTCTGTTAATCCTGCAATGTTCTGTTACATGCAAATAAACAAATTCTAAAAAAAATAATTGCCCATGGAGAGTCTGCCAAGTGATCGCCTACGTCCACATACCACAGTCCTCTGAGCCCATTGGTGAGGATCACCAGAATGCCCTCCATCTTGATACTGGGAAAGAGGTGGGGCAAGAGCTTCAGAGGAGGGAGAGGCTAAATAGAGTCACCAAGGCATCTACAGCGAAGGCCAGAGGATCCCTGGCGACAAACCTGTCAAGCTTGTTGTTGAGCATGTTTGTCCCATGCATCCAGAATGCTCAGTTGTAATGTCCTGGAGTGAAATTGAGAATAGTGAATTGCCTTAAAGGATACCTTCATGCAAAAGCGTTATGCTTTTGCATGAAGGTATCCTTCAAGGCAATTCACTATTCGTTATGACTGGGTGGCCCCTGGACCACAAAGTCTAAGCATGACTGCAGAGAGATGGAATCTTTTCCAGTGAAAGGAAGACCATGGAAGGGCCCAGGTACTCGAAGCAAGGATAGGGTTCCACCTTTGACTACTGGAGAATAAGGATCTATCCGTAGTTTTGCAGTGTTTGTATCTTCGTACTGAATGTTGGACGACATGTCTTCCAATGATTGTTCTCTGAGGAGAAGGTTGTTTAGGTACCCCACTATGGAGATCCCCTGAGGCCAAAGCAGAGCCAACACGGGGTCCAGCACCTTAGTAGAGCCCCGAGGCAAAGTCCAACAGGTAAAATATAATAGCAACAAATTGGTACTGTTGCGTGCCTACAGCAAAATGCAGGTGTTGTTGTACTGTTGATGGGCAGGAAAAAATTGGGATATGCAAATATGCATCCTTGACATTCACTGACCCAAAAAAGTCTCCCAGGTGAAGGGAGGCGATGACAGGTGGGGTAAATTCTATTCTATTTCAACTTTGGAGGAAGAGGATGCTTGCAGTGCAAGCATCATAGGCAGTAGAGGTAACCAGGAGCAATCTGGACTCCCTCCATCATATGCAGAGTTGCAGCTGGAGTAGCTTGTGTGGACAGCTCAGTGCAAGTCAGGAGAGGAAAATGGTGGCACATGTGCAGTTGGAACCCTTAGAGGGAAGCTGTGCAGGCGCCAGGTGGCTTTCCATGGACCCCAGGGAAAGTTGCCAAACTATATAAAATAGAGGGGGCAGCGATCCACCTCTGGACACTGGAACCCTAAAATGACCCACAGGGGAAAGGGGCAGGACTGGATACCTAAGCCCTGACTTACTACCCTCAGAGCTGCAACTGACTCAGCAGCATAGTCAAGTAAAGGGGACATTCCCCATCCAGTCTCCTCTCTTTTGATGGACATATGTCTCAGAAGAAGGTCTTCAGGAACAGGGTTTCACTGCATTGGGCCATGGCCCTGGTTCTGTAAAGCACCCTGAGGCAACTACACATGCTGGACAAAGTATCAAGAACAACTTTCAGTAATTGGGCATTATCCAATCACCTGATGGTAGCTGCATGACCTAGTGGTGTTTTGCACCTGTTTTCTTCAGAACCTGCACTACTTTTTCAACTGCATGTTTTTTGCACATGTTTTCTTCATTATATATACAAATATATACACTGGCAGTAAAGCCTCCTCACCAAAACACATTGACCTAAAAATTTGTAAGCTATTTACATAAAGCAGCAGAGAAGGCCTAAGAGGCACAACCCATCACCTATGCATGCAGCCATTTTTAAAAAACAAACAATAGAAAAAATCTAGGGTGATAAGAGACAGACAGCCACACACCCGGAAAGAGACTCCTGTGGGTCAGGGAGGCTTGATAATACCTTCCATGTCTTCAACCAAGCCCCCTGCCTCCACTAGTCTCTCTCAAGAACCCGAATCTTCCCCAGCGCATGCAGAATGTCACTCACCACCACGTGGACAGAAAGGATTTTATGCCGAATGGAGACCGTGCATTCCAAGTGAAATAATGGACCACTAGGCTGACTAAAAAAAAGTGTATCCAAACAAAAAACCCTCCACCAGTGAATGCTCCATACACCAACTTTGCACAACTCAGGCTACAGAGGAAAGGAGCACTGAGGGCCTGCCCCACCTGTTTATATACCTCTATGTTAAAAGGGCAATGAAGCAGAAAATGGTCCATGGTCTCCACCTTACCCGCACACTCCTCTCGAGGACAACCATGTTCTGTCTCACTGCAGTGTTTCATGATCTCGACGACATCGCTGGGATCACTTGTACAAAACAAGCGGCGACTTCCCCGCTGTACATTTAGCACAAATCAGGGCTGAATGTAGAAAACCACTACCCGCCCGGCGCCAAGAACTGCATATCCCAGGCATCGGGAGTTAGGAATTCCACACCCCTTGGCCTTGGTTGGCCTTGTGGGAAATCTGGCCCTGACTGTAGAGTCGCCTTCTGTAGCAGGGCAGACAGGACAATTAGACTCAGCAATTGAAAGGTTAATGGGTTCAGCTGAACATTGTAGTCCCACTTTAGAAATGTCATTTTTTAAAACAAGAATTTACTTAACTGCCCACTTCCAGTCACAGTGCTGCTGGACAAGATATTCCCACACAAAGGCGCTATACAGTCAGTGTTGACCTCACTATTAAGTGGCATGAAAGCAGTTTTAGTCACTAACTGAGGCTTAGCAGGCTTTACCTTATCAGGTACGTCTTCATCTCCAAAAATCAGCTGATCCTCCCGGATGGGGGACTCCATTGCCTGGATCACCCGCAGCATACCACCAGAGTCCTGCGATGGTGCCGGGCTACCTACCCCCCACTGGGGGGGGGGGGGCAATGGATCAGAATTTGGAGTCACCTCTACCTCCATCTTAGCCATTCTCTCAAAGCGCCATCCATTACGGAACTTCTCCTCTCCTTCTTCCCTCCAGCTTGGCCAAAATGGACTCCTGAAGCTCCACTTGGCATTGCTGTAAAGCTTTCTCGCACAGGGCGCCTAAAGGCCTAAGGCCGGCCCTGATTTCACTAGCTGGATCTCGGCATCCAAAGAGCCTCGTTTCTGGCTGTACAGCCCACCATGCTTCCGCAGCCGCTTATAGTCCGCTCTCAGTTTATAGAGCTTATCTCTCTCTTTATTCAGAATCCTAATCCTGGTCCCCACTCTCTCCTGAATGGATTCAGCTCCTTCACCCTCAGCAGGCGCAGACAAATCGCAGGCACCTGCAGCAGCAGGTATCTCGCGCTCCTCAGCTTTGGACATGGCTGAGAGCTCCCAGGGGGACTTCCCCCGATCTCCATGTGTTCCCCAGGAAGGGGCCAGAAGGCCTGAGATAGTTGGATCACACACTCCCTGCAGAAACTGGAAATCAGAGCATACAATACACACACTGCTCACTGCTGCTCTTTCTCTTTGTTCCTTGTGCAGGGTGAGTGGTTTTGTGTCTGATCCCCTCCTGTAGTTTTCTGCTGGAAGTAGTAGTGCTAGTTGTTGCCTTCCTCCCACGGCTCTGCTCTCTGCCTAGCTATGTGCATCACAGTGATGATGGTATCACCACCTTTATACAAGGTAATAACTGTGTTTGCAAAGACATTAAGTGTATATAAAGTGGATTTATATCCCTTTGTGGCTATCAAGGAATATCTTTAAATGCAAGTTTTTGTGCCGAGTTAGTTTTAAAGCAGCATAACTTACACACACATAAAAAAAAATGTTTTTCAATAGTACCACATTCATTTACTTGTGTGCCAAATACCATGATTCCCAGGGTTTGAGGCGGTAATGAGCAGATTAAAGACTGGCCAACAATTAAGGTCTATTCTCCAAACATTATGTATCTCTGCCTCCTTTTCCCAAACAAGCAAGGACTATCTCAGCTGGTGAAACCAACCTAGGCTGAAAGACAACCCGCTTACTACTCTCACAAGGTGGGGGCAGGTTACAGCAGGCACACCTACACTTACTATCTCCCGATGTGTGAAGAAGGTGGAGAGGAACAAAGTACAACATCTTCTCATTTCCCTTGGCATCAGTAGCAAGTAACATGAGAGCATTACATATGCTGTAGTGAGCTGAAAAACTTGTGCGTGCATTCCACTGAGGAACAAATGGCTTCACCGCATCCACCCTCAAGTTCTAACATTGGATGAATGGTGGAGACACATTCTAAAACCCCTAGTGAAAACGTACCAGCAGACAGTTCCTTCTATCTTTCCTACTTGGACAAGGCATAATAGGGGTCAGGCCCGGCGCTACCGCAAGGCAAGTCAGGCGGCCGCCTGAGGGCGCTGCAGGGTGAGGGCGGAAAAATAGGGCATTTTTACAAGTACTTGTACTTGTCAAAATGCACCGATATTTGCGCTATGGTTTTTTTTTTCACTTACCTTCGGTGCGGCAGAGCAGCGGCGAGTCAGCGCTGGTCCAGTGGGAGGAGCTCCAGGTGGGGTCCTAATTTAGCTGGCCGGCGACTGCCAGGGGATCCCGACACGCGCGTCACCTCAGGTCCGCGCCGAAGGTAAGTAAAAAAAAAAAACCATAGCGCAAACATCGGGGCATTTTGACAAGTACAAGTACTTGTCAAAATGCCCTATTTTTACAGGGGGGAGGGCAGGGGGCGCAAAAATGCACCTTGCCTGTGTAGGCAAGAATCCTAGCACCGGCCCTGATAGGGGTGCTAATCCTTTCCCAGGTTGCATGCAGTGGTGTATGTGAACTCATCACATTGTGTACCACCACTGCTGATGGTATTAGGGGAGGCCGTTACTCTCCTTTACACACACCATTCTGGGGTTTTTGTGATGTTAATTTTTAATATTTTTTATTAAGGTTTTGTCAAAGAACAAAAGGAGTACAGTACAATGCACATAACGTAAGGCTGATGAATCTTCCAGAAAAAGAGTAACATTGTTTACAGTAGGGGCACCCACAATTTCTCGTCTGGAGATCTACTTTTAAATGACAAGCTCAATGAGATCTACCAACGAAAAAACACCTGCATTCAGGGGTGGGAGGGGGTGTGGGGTTGTATTGAAGTCAATGGCACATTGGTGCCTGCGTTCCAGTGCAGTGCGATCCGCAAAAATGCTGCGAGCACTATTTTTGAAGATCGCACTCCCGCCCCTGAACACAGGGAGTCGGCCGGCTTTTTCAATCGTCGATTTTAATCGACTAAATCGATTAACTGTTGCAGCTCTACTTACATTCCAGTGCGTCCTAGAGGCCTTGTCTTGTCCTCCCGTGATGCCCGTCTGGCCGACGTTGCACATGGGGAGAGGTGTCCTGCCCCTTTCCATCTGCGGTGTCTAACACATTCAGCTGCACGAGCACCATGGGAGCATAGCCGTAGCCAGCTCCTTTTGCGCCTAAGGCAAATAAAAAACCATCCCCCCCAACAGGCATGTGATGTCACCCACTATTTCTTATTTTATTTGTATTTCTTATTTTATTTTTTATTTTTTTATTTTTCCTTTTGGGGGGGTGGTCTTCAGGGAAAATTTAGGGGTCTAAACAGCCCCCTGATATTTCCCTTTTATAATAGAAAAAGAAATTGAGGACACAAAGTCCTCAATCCCTTTTTTTGCAGCCTCTGTTCTACATGAATGGAAAGCACAGAGGCTTCCCATTCATTCAGAATATATTTTACTATCATCAGTTTCTGAATGGGGAGGAGCATCTGTAGTGAGTGCTTCTCCCCATTGAGAAACTCATGAATGAACAGGAAGTGATGTAAATCACATCCTGTTCATTTATAACTGGGCACACATAGTACTATGTGTCCCCAGTTATTTACAAACACTAGAGTGATCAGCTGATCGCTCCAGTGTCTGTCCTGCACAGAGGATTGGTACATATCACTGATATGTACCGATCCCCTGCCGCTCGGCCATGCACACGGGGGCTCAGCTTCTCCCATGGATCCCCCCTGCTCTCTCTTGTGCATTTAAAACTAAACTAAACTAATGATCTTATTAGTGCAAATAGGTACCATAAACGTCCCTATTTTTTGTATGGGGCAAGAATATTTATATACATTAGCTACATAAAAAGTAAAAGCTTAATCAAAATGTTTTAGGCACAATAACAATGCTGTCTTACTGTAGTCCTACACCAAAAAGTGAGGGCTATTTTTTTTTACATAGAAGATAAAATGGTATGCAAAATTATACTTGCTTATGCAACTCTAATTTAAAGGTTCAGGTCCTTGAATTATTATCAATCTCTGCATATGCTGCAAAGGTATCAGATCACTAGAGGAACATTACACCTAGGGTTGCCACCTGTCCAGGATTCACCCGGACAGTTCGGATTTGGCATCTTGTGTCCAGTTTTCAGGCCAGTTGAGCCCCGGACACAAGATGTCACAATTTCAGGCAGACAAGGGCAGCCCCGGGGTCCTGGAGATGAATGCATTAAGGAGGACCCTCTGCTATGTGGGCGCAGTCCCGGCAGAGTGTGCGGCTGTCTGTGCGGCTACAGGTACGCGGCTTGAGGGGTTAACCAGGGCCATCACTAGTGTGTGTTTCTTTGTTGAACAGATAGTGCTTTGATAGTTTGTGAACTGTCGCAACAATGCCTCCTGGTCCTAGTGGAGCTGCGGGGGGGCTCCTTCCTGATAGCATGCTGCCGGCCACTGGACCCCTGGTGAGACCTCCGCACAGCCACCTGAAAGCCAGCATAGCCCAAATGAGAGTCTGCATAGCCCACCTGAGAGCCGCATAACTCACCTGAGAGTGCGCATGGCCCACCTGAGAGCCCGTGGAGTCTACCTGAGAGCCTGCACAGGCCACATGAGAGGTCGCATGGGCCACATGAGACCCTGGAGACATCAGGGCACCACCCAAAACAACACAAGGTATGTAGCTTCATATGATTTTGTATTGCTGTATCATGTATTGCTGAGATTTGTAGTCCTCTATAAATCGTCTCCTTACTCCCTCCCCTGGCTGCCTCTTCTTGCTGTTTCTCCTGGCTTCCTCTCCTCGCTCTCTCCACTATATTCTAAAAATAAATTGCTGCACGCAGCGCTTGAGTGTTCAGGTTTCACTTGAAGAAAAGGTGGCAACCCTAATTACACTCAGATACTCATATAAGAGGAGGGTATACCTGTACATATACCAAAATTACATTGTTTAAAGATGTTTTTACAACTTCAATTAATATATTCAAAGAAATGTATAGTTGCTTTGAACATAGTTTCTTAGTTTTTTATGGTTAGGGCCAAGAACATTTTTTTGTTCTTGTAAATATAAAATATTCTATATGCTTTTTATTCAGCTTTATATCCAACAAGCAAGTAAAGCTTGCGTCTTAGTACAGAGGTCCACCTCAGATAATTCTACTTTATATAAAAAAATTGATATGTTACAGTAAGGCCTTTTCACACGAGCGGTCTGATCGGGTCCTCCTGTCAGTTTTTCAGGTGAACGCAATCGGATGCCCCATGCTCCCAGGCGTCCGTTTACACTTGGTTACCCCTGCCTCTGGAAAAACAAACAGAACAGTGTCTCTTTTGCCGGACCTAATCGTACCGGATCAGGGGCAATCTGATGTAAACAGACTGTCATGAGACCGTGCACAGGTGTCCCAACACCACATGCAGGTATCTCTACAGGGGAACCAAATATGTGACCACACTTCAGATACCAAACAATTCCTGTGAACTATAGTTTATTAGAAAAACAACACAAACACATGCAAGCCCACCACCACCCGCAAGTAACATATGAGAGCTAAACGATATACAAACGACAAATCAGAGATAACAGGGCTGGGTATAACCTGGAGAGCAGGGCAACAAAGAGGAGAGCCAGGAGACACAGATTAGAGGGGGCCTCAGGGGTAAGGGTAAGGTCCAGGTCAGGGTACAAGGCAGGAACAGGATACAGGCTATGGCAACAATACTGAGGCACAGGCCTCACTGCAAGCAGAGGCTAAATACCTCCCCAGACCAGCACCATGTGTTGACTAATTGCTGGGAGACATTCGCAGGAGAGCATCAGAACTGCAGGTTCCAGCACCACAGTGTCACCCAGAGGTGGTCTGGCACTTGACAGCAACTGGCTGGAGACACCTGCAGGTGAGCACTGGAACTGCAGGATCTGGTTCCGGCGCCACAGTGCCACCTGCAGGTGCTCCGGTCCCTGACACAGACACATGTCCGTTTACATCTAACTCCCCATAGACCGACATGGGGTCCGGCAGTTTTAGTTCTTTCCTCCATTGCTAGATGGAGGATAAAACTGGACAGACACGGATGTCACAGCTGTGACATCCAATCTGTACTGCTCTGATCAGGAGGGGATTCGTGCACAGTAATGCTGTGTGATGTGTTCATTTGTAAAGCAAAGACTGTAATGAATATATATATATATATATACACAGAGATAGAAAACAAACCTGTTATATTTCCCTTTAAAACCTCCAACCAATTCGAAACATTATAACATTTTTAAAGCTAAGTTACTTACCAAGACCCCCTGCAACAACAACTCTTCCATGTATTGCACCAGAAACAAAATCAGCTCTTCTTTTCCTTATAAAGCAGGAACGATCTATTTTCACCCAGCCACCTAAAATAAAAATGATGATTTACATATAGCTGGATTATTGAGAATCAGCTAAAGGTTAAATGAGATTTAGGTTTATATTTCCTCTGTGCTAATATTCTACAGTTCTGAGTGCCATTGAGGGCTTTGTGGTAGCATGCAGTAAAATGCAAATTTTAACAGTTGTTAGCGCAAGCTAAGGCTGCAACAACTAAATGACTAAGTCGATTATAATCGATGATGGAAAACGTTGTCAACGTTTTCCATCATCGATTAGTTTGATTAGTTAACTTTCAAATGGTTGGCTCCTCGCAGGTCGCATGACGCAGGCTGCACGCTATTTCTCCTCTCTGCCTCGCTGCACGGCATGACTCCTCCCCGCCTCACGGACTCGCCGCACGCCACTTCTCCTCACATACTCGCCGCACGCCGTTTTTTTCTACTTGCCTCACGGATTCGCTGCTGCCCACCCATCCACGATCGGCACGATGAAGCAAGGAGGAGCAGGCATGGGGGGAAGGCAGCTGGCGACAGACCGTCCCACGATCACAGGGAGACTTCTCAGGTAAGCCTGCACTTTCCCCCCACATGGTGCTCTATAATGTATTGCTGGGATAGTGGGATTTGTATTCCTCTATAGCTGCAGGCACATTGTGCTGTATATTATACAGAGCCATGTACCATCAGCTATAGAGTAATACAAATCCCAGCAATACATTATACACTGCATGTATAATGTATTGCTGGGATTTGTTGTATTCGTATATAGCTGCTGGTATTCTGCAATGTGCTGCTGTATAATATACTATTGCTGTATAATCATTATACAGAGCAATGCAGAATACCACCAGCTATAGAGGACTACAAATCCCAGCAGTAATAAATTATACAGCTCAATGCAGAATAACACCAGCTATAGAGGACTACAAATCCCAGCAATAGTACATTATACTATAATGTATTATTGCTGGGATTTGTTGTATTCCTCTATAACTGGTGGTATTCTGCATTGTGCCACTGTATAATGTACTATATTGAACACCACACTTTTTTATACTTCCACCACTCCAAGCTTGCGCCCGTGATGGACTACATTCCCAATAGAAACTAGTAGTGTATCACTGGAGCCTTTATTTATTTATTTATTTTTAGTCCGTTTAGTCGAACTTAATAATCGGCTAACGAATCAATGTTTAAAATAATTGTTAGCTGCAGCCCTAGCGCAAGCGCAGTAACGCACGCTTGGTGGCTTGTTCTGGTCCCTTTTTTAATTGCATACTAGTGATCCTTATAAACGTATCCGGACACATTTGCATTAAAATACCCCCCAGAAATATCACAAAAGCAGCATAGAAACATTATAAACCTTCTTGAAGTAATGTTCTCGGTGTAGTGCACCACCAACAGCCAAGGCCCATTTTTTCCACACCCGCATGTAACAGTTGCATATAATTTGAATTTTTTACAGCAGGGTCCAATCCTGCACTTGCCAAGAGTAAATATGAAGGGTTATGGTGTGAATGCACCGCCAACGCTAAAGGCCCAATTTTTTTTGGCACCTGTGTGACAGGTGCATATAATTTGAATTTTTTACAGCAGGGTCCAATCCTGCACTCGCCAAGAGTAAATCTGAAGGGTTATGGTGTGAAGGCACTGCCAACACCAAAGGCCCATTTTTTCCAAACCTGTGTGACAGGTATATATAATTTGAATTTTTAGAGCAGGGTCCAATCCTGCACTCCTCAAGAATAACTGAAGGATTATGGTGTGAAGGCACCGCCAACACCAAAGGCCCAATTTTAAAGCACCTGTTGTTAGATTCATCCAACGTCTGCAAAAGGGGCACCGGAATTTATCCCAAAAATCTCCAACCTTGTTCCGAGTGTCCTAAAATGTGGCCTCTTCCAAGCAGTTGTTTAAAGTTGTTTAAAAGATTAAAGGAAAACGAATTACCGGCAATTGAAATGTAATTTTTTTCCCTTTTGCTGCAGCAGGTTCTATACATCGTACAGATCCACCACTTCACAGGCAGTTTAAGGGGACCCCCAGGCATGATATTTAAAGGAATGTTTTAATTTTTATTGTTACCCTTTAAGTGATGTAAAAATAACTGCTTCTTTAAAAACGTTATTTAAAAAACAAAAACGTTTTTAATTGATACATGACCTCCAGTGCAGTATTCGAATCTCCATACCCTTTTTATGTCCAATAACTTGCAAAAGGGGGACAATTGATTTTGAAAGTTCTACCCCCATAGACTTGCGTTAAGTTTGAGTTCGAATTCGAACTTTCTGCATGTTCTAAAGTTTGAATTTGAACTGAACTCGGGCCTGTTTGGCCCATCACTTATAATAATAATCTTCCCCTCTCCCTCCCAAGCCCCCAGCACACATAATAAAAAAAGTTCCCCCCTCACCTGCTTGCATCTTTGCAGGGAGGAGACAAGTCATTCCCTGGTGATCCAGTGGTGATTAATAAGGTCTAGTGCAGACCTTACTAATGCATCGGTTGGCCAGAGCTCAGAACTGTCAGAGCTCCGGCCGGAGCTGACAGGAGCGACTCTGCTGGTCTGCATCCGACAGAGATGTAGCTCAGGGGTGCCCATTAGGTAGATCGCAAAGCGAACACTGGTAGATCGCGATCGGCTCACTGACTTGTGTCATGTCCTCCCTCGGTGCTTGTGCGGCTGAATGTGTCAGATGCTGCAGACGGGAAGGAGAGAGGAGTGGAGACTTGGGAAGCTGCTGCAGTGGAGGTAAGAAAAGACAGACAGGAGAGAGACAGCAGAGAAAGTGAAAGAAGAGACAGCAGAGAAAGTGAGAGAAGAGATAGAAACATGGGAGAGAGAGAGGAGAGAGCGCAAGGAGAGAGAGAAGAGAGGGCCGGTTCACACCACAAAGTCTGCTTTCCAGAGTGTTCGGCCTCTAGAACGCATTGGAACGCAAGCCGGCCGGCTCCCTGCGTTCAGGGGCGGGAGGGGGCGTGCCGGTACACTGAAGGCAAAGGCACCACAGCCACGCCCCATACCCTCAGTGTGATCGCCGGCACCCAGAAGGCAGACACATTAATGCCTGCGTTCCGGTCCAGCACCATCTGCAAAAATGCGCAAAATGCAGCATTTTTGCAGATCACACTGGACCGGACCGCAGGCACTAATGTGCCTGCATTCCTGGTGTGGCGATTGCACTGGGGGCGTGGCTGCGGTGCCATTGACTTCAATGCACTGCCACGCCCCCTCCCGCCCCTGAATGCAGGTGTTTTTTCGTTGGTAGATCTCATTGAGCTCGTCATTTGAAAAGTAGATCTCCAGATGAAAAATTGTGGGCGCCCCTGATGTCCGTGACCGTGTGCCTGACTTGTGAGCTGGCTGCGGGCCACATACTCGCGGGCCGGTACTTTGAGACCCCTGGTATATGCAGTCTGACAAATTACAGTAATAAATTAAGAGGGCTCAACTAGACTTTAAATGCATCTCTTGAAAAAAAATCTCCATTACTTAACCTGTTGTTGAAATTATTTTCTGACAGTCGGTTTGATGACAGTACAGGCAGCCCCCGACTTACGGACGTTTCTCTTCTTCTCTTCCCTGGTCCGGCCGATCCTCCGCTCCCCTGGTCCGGCCGCCGCTTCTCTTTCCCGCCCCCCTGCCTACTCTTCATTGTAGGCTGGGAGCCATACCCAGCTTGCTATTGGATATTGTGAAATGCAATAGCCAATAGCAAGCTGGCTATTGCACCCGCCCACTGCCTGCTATCAATCAGGATGGGAGGACCTGATAGAGAACTTTCTCCTTCACGCCCCTCCTCTGCTGATTGACAGCAGGCAGTGGGCAGATGCAATAGCCATCTATTGCAATTTTGGCTATTGCAATTTGAAATATCCAACAGCAGGCTGGCTATTGCTCCCAGCATTAAAAAAACTATTTTTTAAATTATAAAAAATAAAATTAAAAAGACAAAATGCAAACCAATAAAAAAAGTTTATAAAATAAAATTAAGAATAGAAAAAAACTTTTTTGGGTGTGTCATTTTAAATAAAACATTTTTTTATTATATTATAATCTTCTGAACAACAGGAACAGACAGCAAAACAAACGTGACCCTTCCCTATGCTATCCAAAACGGAAAAAAATTTTGGCTAGAGTTGCACTTAAAAAATTTACCTGCTTTAAAAATATACACAGAAGAGCATATCAAAACATGAAAATATGTGAACAAAGTGAAAAACACAAAGTCTAATGTGCAGCAATTAAAATCGTGCAAATAAATGCAGGGGATAATCCACCACTGGATAGATCCAAACTTCCACGTAAGCAGTTTCCACAGAATCCTGACAGACCTTCACCTCCACCCAGTGAATGCAAAATTGGAGCAGTGCTCACCTGGGGAGATAGACCCACAGAACTAGGTCTAAAGGCGCGTTTCCCTTCTAAATAGGGCAGGGAAGCCTGTATGACTGAAGACCAGGTGACCTCCTCAGCTCGCAAATAACATCATCATTTCAAAAGGAAATAAAATATGAAGAGGACATAGTGTGTATCGTCCAAACAAATGCTTTTAAAAAAAAATTAAAGCAGGTAGTCACAATGTCGCTGGTGACAAAAGGCATAAAACAAATATCCAATGGACACCACAGTACAAATCTATGGGTGCAAAGGGACTCCTATCCTTCCGGCTCAGCTGAGAAGAGTGACGTGAAATGCTCAGCCCTATGTACGTTACGTCTTTGCGTGACTTCGTCAGGAGGCTGGAGCATCAGACGTCTCAGGACTAGTGATGGGCTCGGGCGTGTTCGCAAGCGCCTCGTGCCGAGCCCAGCGGGAAGCTGTCAGCGTGAAGGGCCAATCACAGGCACTGAGACATTTCCCGATCTCTGCGGCTGTGGACCGGAAACATGTCTCAGTGCCTGTGATTGGCCCTACACGCTGACGGCTTCCTGCCGGGCTCGGCACAAGCGCTTGCGAACACGCCCAAGCCATCACTACTCGGGACCTATGAGCCCAGCGGGAAGCTGTCAGCGTGAAGGAGTATAAGCACACTCTATGTACCGTATAAACTGCAGTATAAGCCCACTCTATGTACCATATCCATGCAGATAATGCCGCAAACAGAGAATAGGCATAAGTGGCTTAAAAGTATGCGTGAGTAGCTAAAAAATATATATATGCCAGCACAAGCAGGATTTTAATGCCCAATATAGGGATGTGGAGAGAATCATTGCTAGACATTGGAAGATTTTATTGCTAGATGAATCATTGAAAAAAATACTTCCGTCTAAACCCAAATTTGTCTTCAGAAAAGCTTGTGCCATCAAAGATATTATAGCCAGGGGTGTTGTGGACCCCCCTAAGAACAGGAACCCAGTGACATTTCTTGACGCTGTTGGTTTTTATGCTTGCAGGCGTTGTTACGCATGCAGGCATGTTCCTAATCATTTGAAGCGCAGAAAATCTTTTCAGCTCCATGCCAGTAATATTCAAGTAGATATTAGAGAGTTTATTTCATGCGATACGGAGGGTGTAATATATGGCTTACAATGTCCCTGTGGGCTGCAGTATATCCGTCGCACCACCAGAAAATTAGGTATAGAATTAAGGAACATGTGTATAATATCAAGCGGGGGTATAAAGATCACTCTGTTTCTAAACATTTTTTGGATGTACATCATAAAGAACCTGGTCCTATTACAATTTTGGGGAATAGAAAAAATATGTAAACACTGGAGAGGGGGTAATTGGCGATGGGAACTGGTAAAAAAGGAGACCCAATGGATCTTTAAAGCTGGTTCATTGAACGGACTGAATGCAGAATTTGATCTTAATTGCTTCATATCTAACGCCTAAATTAGTTTCCGCTGTATTCCCCCCCTTTCCTTTCTATGCCTATGGCCACATCACCCTGAGGACACCTAGTCTTGTCTGATCTTGGAGGCTAGGCAGGGAGATGGATTGTTTTTATATGTATTTTTCCTGTTCCACTCCCCCGCCTCTTGCTCGTGCTGGCATATATATATTTTTTAGCTACTCATGTATACTTTTTAGCCACTTATGCCTATTATCTGTGTGCGACATTATCTGCATGTATATGGTACATAGAGGGTGCTTATACTGCAGTTTATACAGTACATAGGGTGTGCTTATACTGCAGTTTATACGGCAATCCTGTGATGTTAAATAGGTCCTGAGACATCTGATGCTCCAGCCTCCTGACGAAGTCACGCAAAGACGCAACAAAGGTAGGGCTGAGCATTTAACGTCACACTTCTCAGCTGAGCCGGACGGAAAGGAGTCCCTTTGCACCCATAGATTTGTACTGTGGTGTCCATTGGATATTTGTTTTATGCCTTTTGTCACCAGCGACATTGTGAGTACCTGCTTTTATTTCATAAATTGCATTTGTTTGGACAATACACACTATGTCCTCTTCATATTTTATTTCCCTTTGAAATGATGATGTTATTTGCGAGCTGAGGAGGTCACTTGGTCTTCAGTCATACAGGCTTCCCTCCCCTATTTAGAAGGGAAATGCGCCTTTAGACCTAGTTCTGTGGGTCTATCTCCCCAGGTGAGCACTGTTCCACTTTTGCATTCACTGGGTGGAGGTGAAGGTCTGTCAGGATTCTGTAGAAACTGCTTACTTGGAAGTTTGGATCTATCCTGTGGTGGATTATCCCCTGCATTTATTTGCAGGATTTTAATTGCTGCACATTGGACTTTGTGTTTTTCACTTTGTTCACATATTTTCATGTTTTGATATGTTCTTCTATATGTTGAGAGACTCATGAATGAACGGGACGTGATGTAAATCACATCCTGTTCATTCATTTATAATGAACAGCAGCTGTGACAGAACGGACGAGCAGTGAGATGAGAGAGAGGCCAGATCCTGGCCGAGTGAGATGTCAGATCCTGGCCGAGCGTCTCTCTCTCTCTCTCTCTCCGCACCGCTCTTCATTAGTTCTGTGACAGCGGCTCCGTCCTCTGCCCTCCCCCGCCGCCGGTTCCTTCACTTCTTCTCGGATCCCCGCTGGGGAGAGCAGCGGGGATCCAGAGAAGCGGCGGGAGGAGAGGACATGGCGATCTACCAGTGATCGCTACGCGATCGACTGGTAGATCGCGATCGACCTTGTGGGCACCCCTGTCTTACATCCTTTTAGATAATTTTTATTTATCTTGAGTGCTTAGTAGCTCTTATTTGTATTTATTTACTGGCGCTGATCACTTATTGTTTTTTTTATTTAAACACAGGTACACAGCCTACTTTAGATTTGCAGCCGGTATGGATATTTTTAATAGAACAGTTAATTTAAATGACGTGTTCAGTAACACAGGGATTAGGAGGGTTGACTTCTTAGATTTCACATTTAAGAAACTTAAACACAAATTGGAAAAAAAAACTAAGGCGTGGTGGGATATTACCACTTTAGATAAATACCTCACAGAGGGTATAGTCCTCCGGAGATTAAGGTGGGATATTCCTTTCAATGATGGTTTGATTGACCAAGAATCCACGGATGAATGGTTTGCTTTCTTCAATAGCAGTGGTTTGGAATTACTTAAATTGCTATTGAAAAGAAAGCAGAGAAAATTAATTAAGATTAATTCTGAGATAGAAGAAATTAGGGAAAAATGAATGCCCGTTAGAGAAACTAGAGAATATATAGATCTGTCTAAAGAATTACAGGAACAGCTTGTCAAATTTGATGAAAGTATTATGCAGATTAAGGGAAATAAATATTAGAGAGACATAGAAGATTATACACACAAACAGGTGTTTAATTTGGCAGATTAAGTAGGCTGAGGATGTTAATTCAGCTTCTAATCCAGCCTCAAATTTATCCTCACCAGAGAGACATACCACCATTGGTACTTCCCCGTCTAGGCAAGATATTATGCAGGGGTGGTCTCATGTCCCTGAAAGGAGAGTATGTCTGGACTATCAGGATGGTAGGGTATATCCCTGGCTCACTGGGAATACCTTTCGGGGACGATGCAGGGGAGGTGCATTTTCACGTGGGGGATCAAGACAACATTTCCAAAAAGCAAATATGAGCTCAAGTGAGAGTGAGCGACCTACGGAAAATCCGTCCACAGATAGTGATGCGCCACCCACCTCATTGCATAACACCACCACTATCGGATCACCCTCTTCATCAGTACCTTTTTTAGGAAGAAGTACAAAAAATGCACCAGAAGAGGTGGTAAGAAGAAAAAACACAGGTACGTCTACCAATACGAGACAAAAAAGATCCAGGAATGTCCGATAATTAATCTTTCGTCCAGGACTATCTCTGATATTGAAACTGGCATCTTGACTATCTTTCTGTCCCTCACCACAATTTAACGACTTTCAATTTGAAATTGATACATTTAAACTTGAACGTTCCCTTCAATTGAAACAGGACTTCTGTCATCACTCCTGTAACAAAGGTATTGATTCAACCTCCAACAAATTCAAGAATAAAAGTACCTTCATACCACTTGGCCAATTTGCCTCTATCGAGAGCTTCATTAAGACGGTCAGATATGACACTCGTAATGTCACTGAACGAAAAAGGACACATAATCATCTAGGTCTTTCTAATATGAATAGGGCCAAACGAACCGTCTTGACATCGCTACAAGACGACAAGTCCATCATCATAAAGCCAGCTGATAAAGGAGGGCCATTATTCTTCTGGATTATGCCAACTATAGAATAGGCATAATTGATCTTTTGTCTGATGTGCATACCTACCTTCCAATCCCGCGTGATCCGCTACCATCGATATTGAATACATTATCATCTCTCATTGACTTGGCTTTGTATCAGGGCTGGATCTCTGAGGGCATCTCGGAGTGGCTTTACAATCAGCATGCCCGCACACCCGTAATTTACGGATTACCGAAAATTCATAAGGGACAGAATCCACTCACCTTTAGACCCATTGTAGCTGGCACTGGTTCGTGTTACAGCCTTTGGCTATGCTTTTGGACCACTTTCTCCAATCTCTGGTAAAAGATTTGCACTCATATACCCGTGACACTAATGATTTTCTTATGAAACTGAAATGTATTGAAGTGTTTGAACCAGGTTGGTCACTACTTACAATGGATGTATCCTCACTATATACATGTATTCCAACAGATGAGGGACTATTAGCGGTTGAATACTTTCTGTCTCGGAGAGAGTCACCATCCCTTCCAACTGCTTTTATTTTGGAGGGGCTGAAGACTGTTTTAGAGAACAACTACTTTCGGTTTGAGAAAGAGTACTTTCTCCAGTCTAAGGGCACTGCCATAGGCAGTTCGGCTGCTCCTTCTTATGCCAATTTATTCATGGGATATTTAGAAGATCTCTTTATATACCCATCAGAACTCTTTAAAGATGTCAGAATGTGGACGAGATATATAGATGACATCTTCGTGGTATGGTCTGGACCCCACGATACCATACAGATCTTTGTCCAATACCTTAACACACTCATAGAGGGTATTATCTTTAATCCAGAGGTGTCAGACTGGAAAATCTCCTTTTTAGATGTGACGGTGGCGATTAATCAGGGACTGATTACCACCTCCCTATATAAAAAAACCACCGATCGCAATACGTTGCTTTCTTACAGCAGTGCACACCCTGATGGACTGAGGGATTCTCTACCTATCTCTCAGTTTATCAGGGTTATGCGTATATGTTCTGACTTCACCGATTGTGAAGTACAGCTACAGATGATGTATAAGAAATTTAGTGAGAGGGGTTATCCTGATAATGTACTGGACCATACACTTGAAGTTGCGAGAACTAGATTCCAAGTACCTAAATGTAAGGAGACACGTCTGAATGCCACTCTATTTATCACTAATTACCATCCATTTTCACATCAGGTTAAATACACACTGTAAAGGAATATGAATATTCTGAAAGCAGATAGAACTCTGACTCCCACTATTAAACACACACCCCGTGTTGTCTACTCCGGTAATAGATCCCTACAAGATCTACTGGTCTGTGCGGATCCTTACCCCAAGTATGACACCTTGCCATACAGGTTTTCTACAAAACAGGGCTGCTACAAATGCCACAATTGTAGTGTTTGTAACTCACTTATCACTGGTGACTCTTTCTGTCAGCCCCATACAGGGAAGAAATATTTCATCCATGGCTATTTGAACTGTATATCCGAGTATTGTGTATACATGCTTAAATGCCCGTGCTCTTTGGTTTACATAGGAAAAACCATTAACCCTTTCAAAAAACGTTACCAAAAGTACAAAAGTGACATTAAATTAGCGATTGAATACAAACGATTAGGTAAAGACCTTGATCCAAATAAACCAGTGGCAATACACTTTGCCCAATTGAATCACCAGATACACGAGCTTAGGGCAATGGTGATCGAATATGTGCTTCAAAACCTAACCGTGGTGGTGACAGGAACAATATTCTGTTACGTCGAGAAGCCTATTGGATCCATACGTTAAGTACAGTAAAACCTAGAGGTTTAAATACTGCCCTATCTCTGTCCTGTTTTTTGACTGACTAGGGCAGTACTGTGTGGCTTTATCCCCCGTCTGTTTCCCCTTTATAAACTCCTATTTTTCTTTATTTTGTTGCAAGTGTGCTGACCCCTCATTGTTATTTTCCATTTGACCTTTGCAAATTGGCGATATATGGTGGATGGTCTGTGTTAAAGATTTAGTCATATTTTTGTACCGAAGATTTATATGCTTATTTTTTATATAGATAGTACTATTTTTATATTGATACCCGATATGTATATTTTTATATTGATCATCTACCTATATCTCTATGCCAGGTAAGTGGAATATCTATGATTGATATTTGATTTTTGATATTATGATTCTCTTTGTCACTCTGTTTTTTCTAGTCCGTAGTGTCTGTATGTTGCACTTGTCACCTATTATAGTTATCTATATTACCAGCTTATTGCCTAGGTTGATGGTTCTGGGTCGTAATTCTTTCAGGTTGCAGCGTTATTTTATGCTATTACTCGCATTCCCACACTTGACTTTATTTATGCTATTGCTCGTTTTCCCACACTTGACTCAGCTGCCCAAATGTGTTATTTCCACTCATATGCTTTGTTGACATCAGAATTAGTTACGATGCCGCTCCCGGTCACCATGGTGATGGGTGATGCGGTCTATCTGCGCCGGCACTGGTCGTATGCTCTCTGGTTTGCCACACTCGACTTGACTGCTCGAGTTCACTGTCCCCAGTATTGCGCTTTGCGACTACACCAATCAGCGTTGATGCTGTCTCCGGTCACCATGACAATGGATGACGCGGATTCTCTGCGCCGGCGCACTAGAACCAGGGGCGGAGACTCACGGCACAATCTCCGGTTTGTGATATCCTGTCTCTCTTTGGCCACTCCAGCGCCTGCATCTGATTTATCTGCATCCCTGAACCGGATCTTAACCACACTCTGGAACTGGACCCTGGTTGCAATGGGTATGATTTATGTTTCTTAAGCTGGTATTTCATTGTTTATTTTTGTATATGTTTGAAAATGGCCGCTTTTCCCGCAATTATGATGTCACAGGGGGGTGTTGCTTTTGATTATTGGTTAGCCTCATGAGGTATATATGTGGTTATCAAATGTCAGTGTATTGTCACTCTTTATGCCCTGATGAAGAGACCCTGCATGGTCTCGAAACGTTGGCTCTTGTGATTGTGTGACATCTATGTCCAATAAATGGACATGTTGGATTGTTCTACTGAGTGCTGGTGATTCCTCTTCTTACCTGAAAGGAGAGATACATTTAGGCTGCCGCCTAGAAATCAACCACCAGCATAGGGTGCCTAGGCAGAACCAGAGATTTAGTTCCTGGAACAATAGAGGCCATTTTAGACCCCAGAAGCAATTCTATGGATCGCAATATGCCACGCAGAGAGATAGCATTCCATATTACAATCATTTCTCCCCTTTGGCTAATAGGAACTCTGAAGAGGATGTGGGGGGTCCTTTTTTAGGGAAGAACAGAGGCCACCCAGGGATGGGGAGATGAGAAAAGGAAACCTTGGTGGGGCAGAGAAGGGGATTTAGTGACTGCAGGCGACAAAAGAAAGAAAAGAGACTTTTAGGAGAAGGCATTTTTAATTTGAGTTCATCGTCTCTCAGTCCAGATGAACTATCACTTTTAGATAATGGTTTAAAATATGCTCCTACAAAAAAATCTTAAGTTTGAGACCTATATTTCTGTGCATAAATTCACGCGCTCATTGAATTTAAAGAAATATTTTTTTGTCAGGTCGATGTAAAAACATCACCAATAATATATCAACTAGGTTTGTACACACCACATTAGCTAACAGATCCACATTTAACCTTTTGATTGGGAATAACAAATATGTAGAGGTGTTTAGAAACATGGTCAATAAGGATATTGAGACATTGTCCCCTAAACCTAGACGGTTACCATTCCATATTACCAAAGGCATTAAACAATTAGAACAAAGGAAAGATATAGTCATTAGGCCCGCGGAAAAGGGGGGCGCCATAGTGGTGCTAGATTAATCAGATTACTATGCAGAAATACACCGTCTTTTAGCGGATGGAGACACCTATGAGGTGCTTAGAAAAGATCCCACTATGCTGTATCAAAGAGAGTTGTCTTCACTTATTAAAAAAGGGAGTCGGATTGGGTTCCTGAATAAAAAAGAAGCCAAGTACTTGGTACCATCACTGAGCCGGATCCCTATCATTTACTATTTACCGAAGATTCATAAGAATCAAGAGAAGCCACCAGGACGTCCTATAGTAAATGGTATTGGTTCTGTCACCAATAGATTAGAAGAATATGTGGATTTATTTCTCCAACCCCTCATACAGCAGAGTTCCACTTATCTTATGGACACCAAGCACTTACTACAAGAGCTTGAGCTTATACCTTTTGATTCAGTCTCCTGATTACTGCTGATGTGGCATCTCTGTATACCATTATTGACCATATAGAGGCCTTATCAGCCAATAAATGACTATTACAGAAGGATATGTCCTTACCTATAGAACAAAAAGAATTCATTCTAGAAGCCCTTAGCTTCAGTCTGTCTCGTAACTATTTTTGGTTTGGAGAGAAATTTTACAGACAAAAAATGGGCGTTGCCATGGGTGCAAAATTTGCACCCAGTGTGGCTAACGCCTTCATGCATAAGTGGGAATCAGAGACTATTCTGGAGAAAAAAACGGTACATTTAATTTATTTTAAACCTTTCGCTGCCACCAACGTAAGGCATACGGCGGAACAAAAGTGTTCCCGGCTGGCCAGCTCAGTATGCCTTACGTCGGTGGCATTTACAGTTCTGCTATAAGCTCATGGTCGATTTAGCGACCATAAGCTTATAGCAGAACTGTTCAGAAGACTGTCCCCTTCAAAATAATAGCTGTCATCAGTGGCTCACAAGCCGCTGATGACAGCTATTACCGAAAATACCGGGCGCCCCCCCGACGGCACCGCTGTTGCCGGCCGCCGGCATCTGGAGTCTCTCATCCCTCCCTGGAGCCACCCCAGGAAGGGATGAGAGACTCCATGGATCCCCGCTGCTTGTAGGATCTGTGGCAGCGGGGATCTGTAAAAAAATCACCGGCGGGAGGGGCGTGAGGGTCGGGGGAGCAAGCGGCGGCTGGCCGCAATTCAGGATGGTCTGTCCCCCGCTTATAGGGGCTGTGGCAACGGGGATAAAAAAAAATCTTTTACAAACGCTAGCAACGCAGCAGTTGAAAATCAAATCAATAGGAAAAAATTGCAAAAAATGCAAAAATGGCTTGGCCAGCTGATTTGAAAAATGTTCCGGAGGGCTTGGCAGCGAAATGGTTAAACGCTACATAGATTACATTTTCATGATCTGGAAAGGTAACAGGGCTGACCTAGATTTCTTTCAGAGTTATCTCAATTCCAATGACAAAAACATTAAGTTAACTTACAACATTCAGTTTAAGGTCATCCAGTTCTTGGATTTGGAAATGTATGCAGAGGGGGATAGGCTGTTGTCCAGAACCCACTTTAAAGAGACTGACAGGAATAGTTACATTCCTTCTGTCAGTTGCCATCATCCTACTTGGCTTCGCAATATTCCTAGAGGTCAGATCATGCGGATCAGGAGAAATTGCCATAGTGAGGTTGATTTTTAGAGTTCAATCAGAAATGATAAAAAAGAGGTTTGCTCATAAAGGTTATCAGGACATTTTTGGAGAAGGAAATCCAGAAGGTGGCAGAATTAGATAAACCCACAGAATAAAATAAACCCACAGAATAAACCCATAGACCCACAGAAATAGGTCTAAAGGCGCGTTTCCCTTCTAAATAGGGGAGGGAAGCCTGTATGACTGAAGACCAGGTGACCTCCTCCGCTCGCAAATAACATCATCATTTCAAAGGGAAATACAATATGAAGAGGACATAGTGTGTTTCCTCCAAATAAATGCAATTTATTAAATAAAAGCAGTTAGTCACAATGTCACAGGAGACAAAAGGCATAAAACAAATATCCAATGGACACCACAGTACAAATCTATGGGTGCAAAGGGACTCCTAGTTCTGTGGGTCTATTTCCCCAGGTGAGCACTGTTTCAATTTTGCATTCACTGGGTGGAGGTGAAGGTCTGTCAGGATTCTGTAGAAACTGATTACTTGGAAGTTTGGATCTATCCTGTGGTGGATTATCCCCTGCATTTATTTGCACGATTTTAATTGCTGCACATTGGACTTTGTGTTTTGTAACTTTGTTCACATATTTTCATGTTTTGATATGCTCTTCTGTATATATTTTTAAAGCATTACTCATATATTTAATTGTTCATCAGATATTTCACTGAATTGTACTTATTTAGCTCGGCACATGATTGTCTTACATCCTTTTAGATATTTTTTATTTATCTTGAGTGCTTAGTAGCTCTTATTTGTATTTATTTACTGGCGCTGATCACTTATTGTTTTTTTTTTTTTAAATGTACCTGTTGCGACTTACATACAAATCCAACTTAAGTACAAACCTATAGCAGGGAACTTACATAAGTAGTAATGTGTGTTAGCCTGCTGTATGACACTTCCTGTACTACAGAGTGATCTCCATGTGTTAGCAAATGAAAGTCACCCTGTAGGAGCAGCAGCCTGAATTAGTTGTACTGTACACAAATCCTTCTGAAGCATTGCTTTGCTCTCAGTACTGCCTTTCATAATGTGCTGTACTGTAATACCTGGGCAACAACAGTATTTTCTTACCTTGCTCCATATTAAATATATCCACAGTCTTGGTAAATTTTGGCCTGCGGTATGTACCTCCTTGTCGCAGTCCTCCTAAACTGTAGATGGAGTCATCATTTAGCACATATCTTGAGTAGGCTCTTTTGTTTGGTATACTGGGGAACTTTGTCCAGGAACGGGTTTCAATGTCAAAGACTTCAAAAGCATTCATTGCATATTTAGACTGCCTGCCACCTGTAAGCACAGAAGCTATTGTCAGAAGATGCAGTATATTATTTCGAGGACTGAAGAAGAAGGAAAGATGAGGAGAGCACAAGAGGGGTAAGGAAGGAAGGCTTTTTTTTCTCTTACTATGATTGTCCATGTACCCACCTAATAACCTCCTCTACTTATCTCTAGTGAAAACACATATAAACTTCAGGCAGGAGATTGGATTATTGATTTCTGCTCTTTATATCTTTTAATATATAATTTAGGCTTCATTTAAAATTCAGTCTGATAAACAGGGTTTCTTTGACTTTTATATGCCCCAGCTATTGACAGTCATGACATGCTGGGGCGTTGGTGTGGCTACGCAGAGCTAATTGTTTTTTTAAATTCTTCTATCTTTGTATGATTGCTAGAGGTATGGAGATTACATAAACTAGGATTTCAGATAGATAGGTCTTCTTTGCATATTAACAGTTCTCCCAGCAGTGAGGCAAATTGAAACCGCTCATGCAACAATGTAGCTAAATCTAGGTATCGTCCAACTGTTTAGACAAATTTACTATTTTGAGTTTGCAGCTTAATTTTGTAAATTCTCCCTCTAATGATCGGAAATGGTGTTATGATACATTTGTCACAAATATGTAATGTAAGGGCCCATTTACACCAGTGAGCATGCATTATGGCCTGTAAAATGCGTGCTGCGTGGATGGAGGAATCACCCACTGGGCCAAGTTTCAGTATCTTGCTAGTCGGCCCCACTGGCTCTCAAAACAACTGACCAATGCCTGCATCCAATCAGATTGTTCAGGTATTTGACAGCCAGCTGGGCTGATTAGGAAGATACTGACGCTTGGCCCAGCGCTAGATTCCTCCATCCAAACAGTTTAGCGTAGATGGAGGAATCTGTTGCACTTTTTCCATCTAGAAAATCTGCAGAAAATCTATAGGTGTATGGCCAGCTTTATAGATCCTAATTAACACAGCTCTGTGCACCATAAACAAGCCCTAAAGATTAAATGATGGCATAGATGGTTATGAATTAAAAAACAAAATTAATGAATGAGTTAAATCTTAATGGTTAGTTGTGTGCTCACATTGGGGCCGATTCAATAAAGCATTTGCCACACTTTTCTGGCATTATGTCTGTATGAGAGAAACCGGCGCCAAATTCATAAAAGTTGTGCAAAAGTTTTCTGCTATTTGTGTGTTCTTAGGTGCAACACTTTTACATTCTGGCACTATGGGTGCAATAAATTCATTAAGAAATACCGCCATATTATTGAAAAGAAAAGTGGAGGTAAATAAGACCTCTTCCATGTTGGAGTAAATTGTCTTGCATGTGTAAGTAACAAAATTATGCCTGAGACATTTCTACAACAGATTTATATACACCTTATTGACAGTTCCATGAATCTGTTGCATGCTGCGCCATTTGTTGCACTGATGGGAGACAGATTTCTAATGAGTTTTTACAACACTCTTTATGAATTCCAGGGGAATGTGTCTCTTTAATATTGTGCAGCATGTTTCAAAAGGTAAAAAATCAGGTTAGGAAATAAGAAGCCTGTAGGTAATTAGTTGTGGATGTGGTGCAAGTTATTTCACAAGGAAAACATCTCACCAGTCCATGTAATGTGGAATCGCAGGTTTTGGTCGGATTATACAGCAAGTAATCACCTGAAATTCTACTGGTTTATTATAATTAACACTGATGTCTGCCAACTAACAGGCCTTAGGCAAACACATATTTTATCAGTATTCAATGTACTAGACAACAAACGGACCGCCTCATGCCATATATCTCACGTCATTTGTGTACTGTAGCATTCCACTACAATACTGACCCATAGTTTAAATACCAAGACCAGGGTAGCAGATTCAATGCCACACTCCCTTGCAGCTTCCCAGGCACCAAGGACTGCGGCTGTGATGTGAGGAATGTAAGTGGCTGTCTGTATCGCTGAGCCAGTCACAGGCAGATTTTTGTGATGTCTCCACTGGCTCAGTGACCAAAAACACGACGCCAGATGTTGTTGTGGTTTCAGCGTTGCGCTTGGGTAGCGTTGCCACCTTTTCTTCAAGCAAAACCCAAACATTCTAGCGCCACGCCACAGTTTTTTGGGGGATAATACAGGAGAGAGCGAGGAGAGACAACCAGGAGAGAGAACGAGAAGAGACAACCAGCGCAGAGAGCGAGGAGTGACACCAAGAGGAAAAAAAGAGAGATGGCGAGGAGAGACAGCCAGGGGAGAGAGTGAGGAGAGACAGCCAGGAGAGAGATCGAAGAGAGACAACCAGGGGAGAGAGCAAGGAGAAAGAGCAAGAAGAGACAGCCAGGAGAGCAAGTGAGGAGAGACGGCCAGGAGAGAGAGAGGAGAGAAAGCCAGGAGAGACAGCCAGGAGGATGAGCAAGGAGAGACAGCTAAGAGAGACAGCAAGGGGAGACGAAGAGAGACCGCCAGTAGTGTGCGCCTTTCAAGACTTATCTGCACCCTGGGTTTCAGGCACCTCCTTGCGGTTTCCCCTGTCCGCCTGACATTGTGACATCTTGTGTCCGGGTTTCAGCTTGCCTGAAATCCGGACACAGCACATACAGGTCTCAAAACCTGGACAATCCCGTACAGGTGGTAAATCCTGGACAGGTGGCAACCCTATGCTTGGGGTGATAAGGGTGTGCCCATGAGCACGCCTATGATTATGAAGTGAAAGTCATAGTGCTTTACAAACAACATTGGGAACATCTTAGCAGCTATCAGATTCAATTTGAGTTGGCTAGACACTAGAGAGCGTGGGCTTGATTGCTCAGCCTGCTCCCCTGTATGTTTGTCAAGCAGTTGCCGAGTACTTAACAAATGCCATCCATGACATGTCTTAGCTCAAGCATATTACAGCACATACCTTGCAGAATGAAACAGACAGCTATGTTTCAGTAATTGGAGTGTGTAAGGAAGTTATAAAATGCCCCCATGTAATCCAATTATAAATTAATTTAAACCTGGGTGCTTAGATATATTTTTAAATAGTACCTTAGTGTTACTGTTTTTGTGGTAGCTTCCTCTTATCCCCTGCACATCAACAATTAAAGTGACAGTGGAAGGAGTAATCAGGCTATAATGCACTGCACAGTTCTGTAAATGTAACCAATGGTGCTTGCTGGTTGTTGTATTTCAAGTATGTATATTTTTTTCTAAATATTAAAAGTTTTCTTGAGCATTTAAAACATTACAGAAGAAAGGCCAGTCAGAAAGAAGACTCCCAGATAGAGAGTGTCAGCAGAAAACACAGCCACAATAGTCATGTAGCAAAGCAAAGTTCAGCTCCTATGCAATAATTCTATGACCGGTCCATGGTCGTGTATTAGGAGACTGTCCAGGCTAAGCCACTTCAGAAGGCCAAACCTGTTTAACCCTAGTGGTATGGGCCCTGCAGGGCCTGCACCACAGACCAATCTGCAGCAACACCCGACATACCCCAAAGAACCTGGACACCATCTTCCAAACTGGGACCCTCCAAGGGGCACCCGAGAGTGAACAAGGAAAAGTATAGAACTAGAGAAGAAAGAGAAAAAGAAAGTGACAAGTGAGCAAAGAGAAAGAATGCAAGAGGCACCCCAGAGACAACAGGGGTACCCTGTGGTCTGGACGCAGATCTGGAGGCAACCCTGGTGAGATCTGGAGGCAGCGTGGTGACATCTGGACGCGGCCTTGGAGACATCTGGACGCAGCCTTGGTGACATCTGGACGCAGCCTTGGTGGGATCTGGACGCAGCCTTGGTGGGATCTGGACGCAGCCTTGGTGACATCTGGACGCAGCCTGGTGAGATCTGAACGCAGCCTGGTGAGATCTGAACGCAGCTTGGTGGGCTCTGCATTACATATGTCACCAGGCTGCGTACAGATCTCACCAGGCTGCGTACAGATTCTGTACGCAGCCTGGTGAGATCTGTACACAGCTTTGGTGAGATTTGTATGCAGCCTGGTGAGATCTGTAGCCGAGTTGTCACCAGGCTGTATCCAGATGTCACCAGGCTGTGTCTAGATTCTGAACGCCGCCTGGTGAGATCTGTATTTAGCTCTGGTGAGATCTGTATTTAGCTCTGGTGACATCTGGACGCACCCTGGTGACATCTGGACGCACCCTGGTGACATCTGGACGTAGCCTGGCTGGATCTGGACTACATATGTCACCAGGCTGCGTCCAAATTCTGAACTCAGCCTGCTGAGATCTGTATTTAGCTCTGGTGAGATCTCTATTTAGCTCTGGCGAGATCTGAACGCAGCCTGGTGAGATCTGGACTACATATGTCACCAGGGCTGCGTCCAGATTCTGTACGCAGCCTGGTAAGATCTGTATGCAGCTTTGGTGAGATTTATATGCAGCCTGGTGGGATCTGGAGTCCAGATGTCACCAGGCTGCGTCCAGATTCTGAACGCAGCCTGGTGAGATCTGTACGCAGCCCTGGTGACATCTGTATGCAGCCCTGGTGAGAAACGGCCCTAAAATTAATAGTCTGTATTGTTTTAGAAAAAATTTCACATGTTCCCTTAAGAAAAAGTATCGGCAAGTACCTAAGGGGAAGTATTTGTACTTGGTCTTGAAAAAGTGGTATCGGGACATCCCTAGTATTCACATTCAACAACCATGTACACAGGTTGGGATTTTTCATGTATATGACTCTAATCAGAATATTATGGATAAATAAATCTGAGGCAAAAAAAATAGAAACTGAAATAACTTACAGGAACTCTTGAAAAAGTTACATGGAGGCTGCCATTGCTGACCCTGTGGTTCTCCACCCCTTTCCTCTCTCACTGTCACCAGTCAGCATGACCGGACTATAGCCTTGCAATTTATGTTAACATTTTTTCAGGACAGATAGAGTTTTCTTTTGGAGGTATATAATCACCACTGGGGGGGAAGGGGGGTTATCGCCCACAGGCCCATAGGCGACGCTTAAAACGCTTTTACTGCTCATCAGTTTAGTGTTATCAGTGATTAATGGCCCTAAAATTATTGCTCACACTTCGATGTTTGTGGCAATATGTAACATGTGCGGCACAATAGGTGCAATCGTCGTTTTTTCGCATATAGGCGCACCCGACACATATCTGCGTGTGTATGTGGGGGCGGGGACTTAAAACAATTGTTTTCTTTTTTAATTTTTTGTATTCTTTATTTTTTTAAATGATTCTTTAATTTTTGTATTACTTTTTTTTACACACAACTTTATTGCTATTACATGGGGGGCTAAGAAGCCCCCTATGTGATAGCCAATTTACATGACAGGTCCTCTTTATGGAGACATCAGGGGTCTCCAAGACCCCTGTCACCTAGGAACCTCCAGAGAAGCTGATGAAGCAGAGATCGGCTTGATCAGCTTCTGTAGCTGGAGAGTGACACTGAATGCAGGAAGTGATGTAATATACATCACTTCCTGCATTCGGGGTCTGAGAAAAGATCAAAGGGAGACCGTATACTGATCTCCCTTTGATCTCCTGTCACAGAGCCGTACTGGCAGTGACAGCTGCTAATACAAGCGATCGGGCGTCTCTAGAGACGCCCGATAGCTTGAATGTAAAGCTCCCGGCCGGTCGTGTAATTCTCGTCAGGATTTTTCAAGCCCTGCCTCTGATGCTCGCACACGGCCGGGACATACAGCTGTCAAGCTGTCACAGAGTTAACTGCGACATATTACTTGTACTGTGCCGTTTTTTTATGTGCCGGGATGTACTCCTGTCACTGGTACGCTACTGCGGGTGGGAGTGGCTCTATCTCGGGGGAGGGGGGGGGGCAACGGGGCAATTGGATCCGCCACTGCTGTGGTTTAAGTCACTCACCTAAAAACTAAATACAATGCAAACATCAGGATTCCTTGATCGACACCCTGGTAGTGTTGATAGAGGAATCTGCTCTATTTTTCTCGTTCAGCCCGCAGGTTGAATGAGAAAAAAAGAGCAGCGTTTGAATGAGAAAAAAAGAGCAATCTAGGCCAAAATAGCTGAACTGGAAAGTGAACTGAATTGGAGAATGTTTCCAAATCAGCTATTTTGTCCTAAATTTTTCACTTCTCCTGCCTTCTCCAAACTCTTCACCCTTTTGTGAATAGCCCTGATAGTGTTACAGGGAAGGAGCTGGGTTTCCAGTTCTTTCCAGGTTTTCTGGAGTATAAATGGAAAAGTGGGAATAATTTATTTAGGCCCACTGACATGGGATTGTGGCGGTCCAGGTGTTTTTGCTCCCGTTTTCCCTGTTTTTTTTTTTCCATTAATGTGTTGCGATATATCTTAGTGGACTTCTTCAGACACACATAGATTTGCAATAGAGACGGAGGTTTTGTTTGTTTGTTGATAGAAAGCTGGGTTCATACAATGGAAGGTGCCACCTAAACAAACCAAACAGGTTTTTCACAATGGTGTAGCTTGTCCTGTATTGATTCATATCACAATGGGATGGTGATCGTAAACTGTCACACCTAGCCTGGTCAAGACTCAAATCAAATCTGGACTACAGATGGCAATTTATGGTACAACGCTGTCACCTAGAGGTGGGAAAGTGAAATGCATGGTATTGCATTTTCCTAAAGGTGAAAGGGGCGGCGCTTCCAAAGTGTGAGGCCAGTTTCTCTCAATAAAAAGCCAGTAGCTGAAATGTTGAGGAGCACTGCACTTCACAAGACGAGGGCTTCACAGGAGGGGGGAC
Organism: Nanorana parkeri; assembly: GCF_000935625.1. NCBI lineage: Eukaryota > Metazoa > Chordata > Amphibia > Anura > Dicroglossidae > Nanorana > Nanorana parkeri. Next base: position 143,107 of record NW_017307659.1, on the reverse strand, counting down.
AGTACGAGGGGGCTTCACAAGACGAGAGGACTTCCTTCAAGACCAGGACATACTGTACAAAGGATTTAGCAGAGACTGCAAAGAGAAGCCATTTGTAGGCCAAGAAGTCCTGCTCATCATGTAATTTGTGGAGCCTGCAGCCTGAGCTAAGTACATTTTCAGTGTTTCCCCTCCTAGAAAGCATTACATGTACTAGAAGAAAGTGTAGTGAATGTTTGTAGCAGCCAGTCTTGTTTATGTATTTGTTTTTTCCTGTAACTAAGTTTGTACACGCAGCATTTTCGCCAAGTAAAGTACTTTTAAATGCTACTGGGTCAGTTTCCTTGAAGTTTACTGCAAGAACAGACAACAAATATAAATTAAAGTTTTGCCAAGCTTTACAGCTGGGCTCGTCCTTGGGATAAGCTTGACGTCTGGGATTTGTAGTGCAGAGCATTACAATTAAATGTAGGTACTGTCCCTTTAAGATGTTAACTGACAAATTTAACTGACAAATTTCGGCGGGAAAAGGACAGGTTTCGGCGGGAAAATTCGGGCTCGTGTCTCTTCTAGAAGTTTCTGGACCATTAGCCCAGGAGCCTATATAAAGGTCGGCATGAGGGAGAGCGGTCACTCGGCTGGACTCTTTCACAGCGTGCTCGTGCCCACCCGCACTTAAGCTATATTTTTTGCGTGCTCCTTCATGTGGTCTGTCACTCTTTAAAAGAGGGGACTTATGTTGGATGGTTATTTATAATATTGCTCGAGTCGTAGTGGCTGGGCAATTTGTATGGTTGTTTTTAAGTGCAAGTTACAGTTATCAGTTTGAGTTTAATAAAGTTGAAATTATTTTAATATGGTAACCAATAAAGGGGCCGTGGCCAGTTTAACCCACAATGGGTGTTATAGGTATTATTATATTTATGTTGTATAATATAAGTATGTTTATTGAAAGGGTGCCGCCTACATTACCATGGGATCTGGGTCTCTGGAGATTTCTAATAGTCTTGGGCGGGATGAAATCTCCAGTCCTGGGGCCAGGTGCAGCCAATTGCCAGGCCAGACTGTCCAGGTGGCTGATAACAGCCCTATAAAGAGAGTGGTGCAGGAGTACATGCAGAGCGTGGGAGACTGCGTGTATGTGACGCACGAGACACTGAGCTGGAGTCTGGCTGGGGAGGCCGAGAGGGCCTGTGGCACACGCAGTGTGTGGGCGAGGCCAGGAGGGTCTATAGCACACGAGGTGTGTTTGGAAAGGTCGGGAGGACCATCATCACACAGGGAGGTATGAAGCTGCTGGGTGTCTGTCCATGAGCAGGTTGAGGCTCTAAACCTGAGGTGGGACATGATACCGGTGCTGAGCCAAATCTTGGATGTTGCTGGAAGATGCACCCTGTTTATGTTTGTTTGCTGAAAATAAGCAATTTAAGTTGTACTGTTTGGAAGAGAATAAAGTGGTCATGTTGCAAAACAGCCTGGCTAAGAATCCTTAAATACCCTGGGCCTGTTCACACGACGTCCGTTTTGTGTGCTGACCGACTCCGTACGCTGCTGCACTCAAAATGCATCCCAATGTATCCCTATGTGTTTTATGGGCTCCAGTTCTCACGTGCGCAGTCCGTTCAGCTTACGACAGAAAAAATACTGCATGTCACATTTTGTCAGGTCCGGAAACGGTCCGGATATGCAAACGCGCACGAAACGCAACGAAAACGGAACGGAAACGCAACGCAATGCAGTTAAGGGGGGGAAAAAAAAGAAAAAATTGTATTCTTGCTCCACTTATTATGATGTCATCAACATTGACAAAAAATTAACTGTCAGCATCCGGACCGAAAACGCATCAAAAACGCACTGCATCAGCAGCTCCACGTCTGCTGATCAGCACCTGATCAGGACCTGATCTCATGTGAACAGGCCCTAAACGTTACAACTAGTGGAGGTAGCGGGCAGTTAGCCGGAAAAAGTTGTTTGTTTGGACTGCTTAAAGCGACAGGAATCTCAGCAAAAGTTCCTGTGAACTGTGGAAGACAGACAGCCTGTTCTGTGTGAGACCCTTAAAGGAGCAGTGCACTTATTCGTCTGGAGAGTGCAGAGTGCTGTATACTGTACGAACTAAGTGCCTGTGGCAATGGGTCGCTCTGACAGAAGAGACCATGATAAAATGGCCAACCCAGGAACAAAGTAAAGGTGATGTGTCTCCAGACAAGCTGGTAATGGTACCAGATGTGTGTGTAACCAAAAATTGTGGTCTTTGGGATGATGTGGTTGCATGCATGGAAGGCCAGCAGTCAGAGCAGTGGCCAGCGGAGAGACTGTCCAGTGAGGTTGCCACAGAAGACGGCCACTCTGTGGTGCGTGGCCAGTGCTCTGTCCAGCGTTGAGGCTGTGAACAATCTGGTTCATAATGATAAGGGTCTGGCTAGTGATGGCAAATGTGATGTTCAGTGGTCAGAGGAACTGCTACTGCTACTGACGTTCAGTGTGGTTGCTGCGGGAGATGACTACTCTGTGGTATCTGCAGATATTGCACTGCCCAACAGTACCAACATGGGAAGAAATGAGAATAACTGGGATGGTATGTCAGATCCTGGTGGGATAGTTATCAGAACTGATGACAGAAGAGCTGACCGGGACAGTAGGGAAGAAGTGGGTGACAACCAATCACTTGCTGACAGGGGCTCTAGGGTTGACCCACAAAAGACTATAGGAGACGAGACTGAAAGTGACAATGCTGAGTTTGACAGTATTATCAGGGAAAGAACAGCAGAGACTGACGGTGTCCACTCTGAAACTGTCAATGGATATAGTGACCGTGACCACACGTAACATGGAGGACTATTACTGCTAGAAATACAGACGGAAAGAAACTTCAGAGGGTCTAGTCAGGATCCAGACTGTGAGGTTAGGTCTGTGTGTCCGCTCCTCCGGATCGGAACAAGGTGGGGGGGGGATATGTGACAGGACAGTGCTGTGTCATTGTGGTGATTGGTGTGTTTGGCGCCCAGGACTCTCGGCCAGAAGGACTGAGAGGGTCCAGAAAACGTATAGCATTGCAGGGAAGGAGCTGGGTGTCCAGTTCTTTCCAGGTTTTCTGGCATATAACTGGGATCTGGGTCTCTGGAGATTTCGAAGAGTCTTGGGCGGGATGAAATCTCCAGTCCTGGGGCCAGGTGCAGCCAATTGCCAGGCCAGACTGTCCAGGTGGCTGATAACAGCCCTATAAAGAGAGTGGTGCAGGAGTACATGCAGAGCGTGGGAGACTGTGTGTAGTGATGCACGAGACTCTGAGCTGGAGAGGCCGATAGGGCCTGTGGCACACCCAGTGTGTGGGCGAGGCCAGGAGGGTCTGTGGTACACGAGGTGTGTTTGGAAAGGTCGGGAGGACCATCGTCACACATGGAGGTGTGAAGTTGCTGGGTGTCTTTGAGCAGGCTGAGGCTGTAAGACTGGCCATGCACCTTACAATTATCTGCAGATTTTCTGTGGTCAGATGGAAAACAATCCATCTGATGGAGGAATCTCCCACTGGGCCAAGCTTTAGTATCTTGCTTGTCAGCCCCGCCGGCTCTCTAAATACCTGAACAATCTGATTGGATGCAGGCATTGTTCAGGTGTTTGGAGAGCCAGCGGAGCCAACTAGCAAGATTACGGAAGCTTGGCCCAGCGGGAGATTCCTCCATCAGATGGATTGTTTTCCATCTGACCACAGAAAATCTGCAAATAATTGTAAGGTGTATGGGAACCTTAACCCTGAGGTGGGACATGATACCGGTGCGGAGCCAAATCTTGGCTGTTTCTGGAAGATACACCCTGTTTATGTTTGCTTGCTGAAAAGAAGCAATTTAAGTTGTACTGTTTGTAAGAGAATAAAGTTGTTATGTTGCAAAACGGCCTGGCTAAGGATCCTTAAATACCCTAAACTTTACACTATACTGGTGATCTTCAGTTCGTGTTTTATAAGGCAGTCAATGGAGCATTGGTGTGCACTTTTGATTAGTTTAGACCAGTCTGAACAATATTAGATCATTTCTTATTGATTGCTATACATTTAATACATTAAATTAGTTATGAAAAAGCATAGCTTCAGCAAAATATATTTTAAAAAAGCAAGATATTATTGATCCTTATTATTTGTTTAATATTACTTGATCATTCATATGATTGTTAGTAAAAGTCAGCTTTAAACAAGAAATGGTGATGGTGCTTACCTAGTACATAAATCTTTGTTCCTCGCAGAAAAGAGGTAGCACCATACCGAGGTGTTGGCATTGGGGCAAGGTGAACCCAAATATCTTTTAGCATGTCAAACTGCTGAAGGAAACTATGCGGTCGCAGATCTGAACCCATACCTCCAACAGCATAAACCCTGCAGTCTGAAATAAAAAAGGAAATACACAATATAATTAGGCATTAGTTCCGCAAGAAACTGACATGTAGGTAAGCTCAGATTCAAGTTACACAGGCTCTGTCTTGGTGTGTAACTTCTAGGGATGCACCGATACTAGTATTGGCGCCGATACGGAGCATTTGGGCGTGTACTCGTACTCGCCCAAATGCTCCGATACCTTTGCCGATACTGGAACTTCCGGTCAGAGGGAGATTTCCTCTGACCGGCAGTGCCGCGAGTGAACATGGAGCAACGAGCCAGGCAAACAAATCTGATAATATGGTGACACAACCCCCACCTTGCAGACAAATCATTCCCCTCACATAGATCCTCAGAAGCAGTCATTACCGTACCAGTCCCTCAGCCAGCTGGGCAGACACCGCTCTCCAAGCTCTCTGGGATCTGCCCACGTCTTGATGCTGTTAGAGGATGTCTGAATGAGAGCACTGGGCAGTCTGCACATGCGCTGTAGCAGGCTGAGGGCCTGTGCTTACCTAGTACATAAATCTTTGTTCCTCGCAGAAAAGAGGTAGCACCATACCGAGGTGTTGGCATTGGGGCAAGGTGAACCCAAATATCTTTTAGCATGTCAAACTGCTGAAGGAAACTATGCGGTCGCAGATCTGAACCCATACCTCCAACAGCATAAACCCTGCAGTCTGAAATAAAAAAGGAAATACACAATATAATTAGGCATTAGTTCCGCAAGAAACTGACATGTAGGTAAGCTCAGATTCAAGTTACACAGGCTCTGTCTTGGTGTGTAACTTCTAGGGATGCACCGATACTAGTATTGGCGCCGATACGGAGCATTTGGGCGTGTACTCGTACTCGCCCAAATGCTCCGATACCTTTGCCGATACTGGAACTTCCGGTCAGAGGGAGATTTCCTCTGACCGGCAGTGCCGCGAGTGAACATGGAGCAACGAGCCAGGCAAACAAATCTGATAATATGGTGACACAACCCCCACCTTGCAGACAAATCATTCCCCTCACATAGATCCTCAGAAGCAGTCATTACCGTACCAGTCCCTCAGCCAGCTGGGCAGACACCGCTCTCCAAGCTCTCTGGGATCTGCCCACGTCTTGATGCTGTTAGAGGATGTCTGAATGAGAGCACTGGGCAGTCTGCACATGCGCTGTAGCAGGCTGAGGGCCAATCACGTGGGCGCTGTACACACAGGAGACGTGGGCAGATCTAGGAGAGCTTGGAGAGGGGTGTCTGCCCAGCTGGCAGAGGGACATCTATAGTACGGTAATGAATGCTGCTGAGGATCGATGTGAGGGGAATGAGGTGTCTGCAGGGTGGAGGTTGTATCACCATATTGTCAGATCTGTTTGGCCGGCCTCAATGCCGTTTGGCTGGGAAGCTGGCTTCCCGGCCAATCAGCATCAAGCTGGCCAAACAGAATGGAGTCCGCTTCCCGGGCAATCAAGAAGCCGGGCGGTGGGTAATGACACGTCGCCTGGCTGCCTGATTGCACGGGAAGTCGGCTCTATGCTACCGGAAGTACCGGTATCGGTACTCAGTATCGGCTAGTAACGAAATATAAATATCGGCACTCGTACTTGATACCAAAAAAACGGTATTGGTGCATCTCTAGTAACTTCTATTGATGGCACCTTTTGGCCATCAACAAGCACACTACCAAATATCCGGAAGTACTGTAGGCCAATATGTTAAGGTGATAACCAAGGTGGAAAATCCAACTGTATGCAATAGGTCATTCAAATATGTGAAGTGGTGCTGTCACCCAACACAGTAAATAAATAATATGTGCATAAACCAAATATTGTAGTGAACAATACTACTGTGAACATTTTTTTTTTCAAATTCAATCTTCTTATCAACTGTTTGTAAGTCAAAAGTGATTATCCTTAAAAGATCTCAAAAGTGACTAATATAGTAGCAAGACTTGAGAGCAGTGTCTGTGTTTTATGATTTCATGAAGACTTTGTTTCAATTATGTGTTTAACACACTGACACAGGACATTTGCTACTTTATTAGTCACTTTTGAGAATACTTGGTTTTTGCACATATTATTTGTTTACTGTGTTGGGTGACAGCGCCACTTCACATATTTCAATTATATGAATGCAGGCTCATGCATGCTCATGCAGGCAATTTAAGTGAGCAGCTGTAAGGAGGAACGCCCAGTTTTTTAAGAGTAATGAGCGCAGAAGTTTCTATAGAAAATGTATGCAATAGATGTCTGCATAGTGCTCTTTACCAAACACCTGTACAGTGAGGAGCAAGCCAGGAAGGGGAGTGCCCAGCATAGTAATGTTTAATATCTAAAAATGGGTAGAAATAGAGTCCTTGAGAGTGGCTAAGATACAATTAAGCTATTGTAACCTATTAAACCTATTAACCCATATATTTCTGTAGATTATAAATAAATGTTAGGACTCTTTCTGTAGATAGACACCCTAAAGTGTAAAGAAAGTTAATAAAAGTCCAAGGACAGTGTCGTTTAAATGCTGGAGATGTCCTAATGAACCCGCTGGCCTGTTACATGTGCTGTGGTCTTGTCCTGAGCTTCTGGACTACTGGAGGGGTGTGGTTGTGGAGGTATGGGGGGTGCCTGTCCCTATAAAACCAGGAGAGTGTATCTTGGGTCTCGTTGAGGGACTGGCTCCTTCTGTGGTGTCCTGTACCCTCCTTACTTACCTACTATTCTATGCTAGGAAGCTCCTCATTTTGAATTGGAGGAAACCGCTGGCACCTACATTGGACATCACTAGTCAATGCTTCCTTGCCATTTCATAAAGCAGCTTATGCTAGTAGAGGCTGTCCTTTGAAATTTGAGAATGCATGGTCATCATGGCTCCAGTCTGCTAATACAGTAGTTGTCTAATTGTTTATACTTTGAGTGTCTGCCCTTAGAGTCTTTGCACACCACTGGTACCTAGCCTCTACTTCTTGCTCATAAAGTGGCTACACAGTATGGGAAACTCCACTTTAACCCTAAAGGTAGCTGCTCAGATTTGTGTTTCATTTCATATCTGTTTGCTGCATAGATAACTAATGGGATGGAGTATGTTGGATTTGTGTAGACATCAACATCATCAAGTGTTGGGGGGGGATTGTTGACCGGATTGTGTTGGGAACGATTTGGGGGGTATTGGCCTTCAATTTCTTTCTTTTCTTTGGGATTGGGTCAATCTGCACCCTAACTCCTTGTACCTTTTTAACTTCTACTATACAGCTATGACACTATGTTAGTGTCTTGTTTTGATATATTATAAATTCATTAAAAGATTTTATTTAAAAAGAAGTCCAAGGTGTTTTCGGTTGAATGACCTCTTGACTGTTTATATGACGCTGGTATTCTACCAACCAAATTTGGTCAAAGTTGTTGGTTCTCCACCCCCATCAGAAATATTATCAATCTCTGCATGGCGGTCTCACGTCAAGCACAAATACTGCAAACAGTGTTAAACTTTCAACAACAATATAGAAAGGGCATCCAAGCAGTTCAATTGTATTTAAAAGGTATCTTCTTGCGCGTATTCAAATAACATTGTCTCTGTTGGTGTTGATCAGAAAAAGGTAACAGTCACTCAAGGAAGGGACAATTAAACTGGATTCACACCTAAGTGACACCTATTCAGAGTGTATTACGCACGTCTTTTTTTGAGTGGTTTTCTTTTACGTTAAGTCGCTTGTTTTTGTGAGCAGATTTTGGCACATTCAAGTCAATAAGCAAAACATATGTAATACGCGCTCAAATAATCGAAACACACGTTTTTCAAGCGTATCTATTGAGTCTATGGGACAAAACGCGCTGAAATCAGCCCCAAAGTAAGTCATGTAGTATTTCCCGCGACAAAACGCTGACATGTACACTGGGGCCATAGACATGAATAGGATTCCTAGTGTTGAGCGGTTTGTTGCACTGATTTACGCACGACAAACATCTTCGGTGTGAAGGGGGCCTTAATGAGGAGGGGAGGCATAAAGGCTTACCTTCGCTGCTGTTGGATTGTTTGCTTTTTTTTAATGGATGTTACAATCTTTTAGGAGCTCTCATGCACCCCTCAACTATACACAGCAAAGACCCATCCTCTTGTGTTTTTTGCAGCACAGACGTGCCTGTGGGTTGTGCAGTTTTACATTAATAAGTCACACTGTCTTCTCTAAAATAACTTCCCCAGACTATAGTGACAATAGTTTAAATTGGTTGTAATGAACTCCTTTATATTGCCAATGCCCCATAACTGAACAAACATACTTAGGATGATAGAATTGTGGAGCTGGAGCTTTGTAGTTTGTGCTGCAGTAATACATTATGTTTACCCCATATGGGTTTGGTTGCAGTAAAATATACAATTGTTATAACCTGCCATCTCTATAGTCGGTTCTTAGACAGTGATCTGTATACAGAGGCAGGAGGGGCTGCCTCTGCAAGCCTGTCTTTATAGCGGATTGTGAGAATCCTTCTTTATCTCTTAAGGCTGGGTTAGGACTAACCATTTCCAAGGCACTGGGGGCAGAGAAAAGTGAATTAATCCACTAGCAGAAAACATTAATCTACTTGACCTCATTCTTTGGACTAAGCCATCACTATTTTTTTGGCAGGAAAAAAAAATATAAAGAAAATTATTCAAACTGCCTCGGTATGTGATCCGGGCCGGCCACAATCAGGCAGCGGTTGCCCTCTAATCAGGCATATTAGAGGTAGCTTGCTGGGGAATCTCTGGGCCCTTATAGACCACCTGAGAGCCCACACAGCACCCCTGAGAGCTGCCCAACCCCCTGAGAGCCCCTGCAGACCACCTAACAGCTCGCAGAGCTGACCTGAGAGTCACACAACCACAATGAGAGCCCATACAGCCCCTGAGAGCCACACAGCATTCCTGAGAGATGCACAGCCCCTCTGAGAGCCTGTATAGACCCCCTAACAGCTCGCAGAGCCCACCTGAGAGTCACACAGCCCCCTGAGAGCTTGCACAACATCCCTAAGAGCCACACAGCCCTCCCCCCACACAGCATCTAATAGACCTTATAGACCACCTGAGAACTGCACAGCCCCCCTGAGAGCATGTACAGACCACCTAAGAGCCTGCAGAGTTTGCCATTCAGGGTTGGCACTTTGAGATACATAATTTCATCCTTAATTAATTTTGTATGGGACTTTTATATCTTTACATGCTTGCTTATCCATATATTTGTTTTGACATTGTATATAAATATATTTGTTAATAAGCCACTAGAGGAAAATCTGTATTTCACTGCTGTTACTCAGATTTGGAGCTCAACAACTGTTGTAATGAGATATCAGCCACAAAGCTAATTTACTGCTTTCAGTGGAACAGCAGAATAAAAAAAACTACACATTTCATTTTAAACAGTAGCTAGTCAGTTTGCTATCTATTCGCAGAAATATATAGCTTCTGAGCTGAATATAGTTGCCCATATTAGACAAATAAAAAAATACATACTTTATGACAGTTACCTCTCACAGTGATTGATATACCCATTGCTGCCTCACGGAGGGAGCTCTTCTTCTTCCATTTGCCCTCATCAATATTGTAGACCTCTACCACTTTTAGAGGTGACTGGTTTTCTCCCACTCCTCCAACTACCATGATTCTCTTGCCCAACGCGACCACCGCCACCCCAGCTCTAGCAGATGGCATTGGCGCTAGGCTAGTCCAGCGATTGACTTCTGGAGAAAACAACTCGAAAGTGTTCATTGGGTTTCCTGCCTCATCACATCCTCCAACAGCAAAGATCTGCCCTCCCGCTTCTACAAGAGAACAGTACACACGTGGGCTGGAAAGCGATGCTAGCGTTTGCCACTGGAAGTCTTTGGCACATGGCACCTCCATGCTGGATCATCCAAACTGTAGAAGTTCATCTGTCTGTGTAAAACTCAGTACCCTGAGCACAAAATAAGAAGGGAAAATAATTACATTTCAATTTCTTACTATTACAACTTACCGTATATACTCGAGTATAAGCCGAGATTTTCTGCCCATTTTTTTGGGTGAAAAGTGCCCCCCTCGGCTTATACTCGAGTCAGCGTCTCAAGAACTTACTTACCTCGCCGAGCGTCGCATCATATATATAGCAGATATTATATAATTGTTGTACTGCCAAATTTGTACTTTTCTGTTTTTAAAACAGAAAAGTAAAAATCCTTAAAATTTAATTTTCTGCAGCTTAAACAGCATTTTCAGGTAAAAAAAAAAAAAAGTATTGTGGGCAGTCAGCTCTGATCCTGCACTTGTAGATTTCATTTTTATTTCCATCTAATTTACATTAAAGTGTGTACCCTCGGCTGATGCTACCAACTTGACACATCAAGCATGCAGGCTGGTATTCATGTTTCAAAGGAGCAGCAGCTATTTGAACCCCCTCCCAAAGTACCAGTGCTGATGGGAACTGATAGTATATTCCTCTGCGCCCACTCTTATTTCAGGAAAGGATGCTGACATAAGAGGGTCTATGTGCAACCTACTTGACTGCCATGAGGGACAAGTACATTGTCAACCACCACCCTGGTGAAACGATAAAGAAGTCATTTGTACAACTCAGTCATTTACCACTGTTTGAAAGAAATGTTTAATTTTCCCAGTTTCGTTAAATTTTGTATAATGTTCTCTGGGGACAACCTTGTTCCTTTGCAGGTTTCTGCTTCAGCTGCTACAGCCAGCTTATCCTTTTCATGCTCTTCAGTCAAAGTCTGAGAACTGAAAAGAATCCTTGGAAGAGTACGGTTTTAGGGTCTAAAAAACTCTGGGGACATCATTTCTTATGTATTCAATCTTTAGTACAATACCTTTCAGCATTGGGAGATCAGCACTGGTAGTTTTGGTGCTAAACTCCTGGCATTGAGAGTGATAACCCACCCTTGGAAGCCCCCTTTACACTAGCCCTAACCTGTAAGACTTACACTAACCTCTATAACATAAATTCACCTTTCCTGTGCTGATATCCTCTCTGCCAAAGACAATCCCCCTTTGCTCCAGAAGATAGCAGAGCTGAATTCATGGTGCAAGAATTTAAGTTTTGTTAAGCCTAATATAATTATTGCAGTAAGTATTACAGGCCATTAATGGTAACATGAAATCATCAACCATTTAATTCAGTGGGTGTTGTTTTTTTTAGGTATTTGCAAAGGACCCTTTTAAGAGTGAGTGAAGGTCTACAACCTTCCTTCCCCCCATCACAGAATAAGTAGATTACATATAACCTCCCCGTGCAACTGCCATGTTACCACCAGGGATGTCTAAGAGGCCAGGGCCTATCAGCACTGTAGCTGATGACAAGTAGCCACTATGTGAATTGTGTCTGACATAGCACCATTACAACACTCTAACAGAAATTGATTGAAATTGATTTTACATCATTGATTAGTGACTAATACGCTACCCAAAGAATATATAAGTGATAATAAAGTTGCAGTTTATGAGATGAATTGTACCTTGCTAAATATACTGTACAGAAGATGTAATAAACAGTATATATTTCATATGCATCTCATGGATCACTTTTACTTATTGTTAGTTATATATTTTAGGCCTTGTTCACACCAAGCGTGGAGCAGGTGCAGAGCAGAGCAGTTGCAGACCAGATCAAAACTGCGTCCAATGTATTCCAATGGTATTTTTTGCTCCAGTTCACATCGCAGCGTGCAGTTCCAGAGCAGGTCCAGAGCAGGTGAAAAAACTACAGCAAGCCCTGTGTTACCTGCTCTGGATCTGCTCTGGAATGCATGAAAACGCATCAAAAACGCATGCAAATGCCTGGAATGCACTGAAAGCCCATGTTAAACAAACACTTAGAACTATGAGGTGAGTGAAAAGCACTCACCTCATAGTTCTCATTTAATGTATGTATAAAAAAATATTTTCCCAGTTCTTTATAGTTATTGTATTATTTGTTCACATACATAATGTAGGGTAATTTTAGGTTGGTGCTAATTGATCTACAAGAGCTTTTAGACTGGGCGAAATCTTTTCCCCCTTATTGATTTAAAACACTTCAATTTATTTTGCAAACTAAAAAAACAAGCACAATGTTGTCTATAACCAAACATAGAAATGAAAAAAGATTACAAAAAGGGGTTTATTTATAAACTATCCACAGGGCGAATATCTGGGAACGTATGTCCTGAGTAGATGTATGCTAAAACTAGCGTTCATTCTTTACAAGGCTATGTATTTTGGATTCTTTTAATGTAATACTGCATTATGGCCACTAGAAGGTGACAAGGAGCATAGAAAATAATTACTTATTTTCTATGCTCCTTTAGCACCATCTATTGGCTATAATGTGATATTACATGAAACATAACATGAAAAGGTTTGAAAATTCATTGCACTTGTAAAGAAAAAAACTTTCCTTTTTGGCATAATTTCGCAGAGTGACTGTTCACAGATATTCGCAGGGCGAATGGCCCTACAAATTGTTTATTAGTAGACCCTTTCAGGTTATATTTTTGCTGCCTATGTCTTGCTTGGAGATTTCCCTTCACTTCTGGTCCTGTAGACTTGTCCTCCCCATGAGCAGGTTTGCATGCTCTTTCACTTCTAAAACATTTTTTTTTTAATCAGATACTTTTTATTTTTAAATATATTCCTCCAACAAACATCCCACAAAAAAGAACATAAAAAAGAAAAAATACAAAACAATTCAAGCAATACACAAATAATAAACATACCAGCTAACATATAAACACAAAAACAAGTATATCGACCACCATATATATATATATATATAATTAATAAAAAAGAAAAAACTAGATTGTTGATATCTAATCACCTAAACACATATATACCTATAGAGCACGTCTAAAGTACTCCAATTACAGCTTAGGCTCTCATAAACTTCCCTCATATGTCTAACTAACAATATTATAGAAGAATTCACGCATTCCTTTATTGTATACGGTATTGTATCCATCTCGACCAATATAAGGAAAACATATATCTTCCCCTATCCTTCTATATTGATAAGTATTACGTTCAAATATTACCATCTGATCTAACTCAATCATCCATTGTGATAGTGATGGAGGGGAGGAATATATCCATTTCCTCGCCATCAGTCGCCTAACAGTAAATAATGCTCTTTTTGCCAGTTTGGTATATGAACTAAACTGCTAGTATGCATACTCTTGGTGTATTATTTAAAAATATGCCAAAGACTGAGTGTATGATCCTAAGCACTGCACCCCAATATCTAACCAGTTTGGGACATCTCCACAATAGGTATATCAGTGAACCTTGGCGAAAACCACATTTTGGACATGAAGGATCGTTCCTGACACCTATTTTGAACAGAAACTCTGGAGTGCGATAAGTCCTATGTAAAATAAACAATTGAGTAAGTCTATGGGAAGTGGATATGGACGCCGATAGAACAGCCCTCTCTACTCCCCTCCCGTCCTCACCCGTAAAAGGGCCTAGATCAGGGGTCGGCAACCCCCGACACGCGTGCCAAGCTGGGCACATCTGCTGGCACGCAAACTCATTTTTTTGTTTGCATTTGACAGCTCGCTCGAGGCGGGTGTCAGATTGAAGTCCCACCCACCTCCCTGACATGACCAGATGACGTTCATGTGTGGAGCAGCTCTGAGGAGGCCCTCGACGGTCTGCTCGAGGTCCTGCCTGGCGGATTCTTTACCTGCAGCACGCAGGACCGAAGGAGGAGAATCGCTCACCCGCCTGCCGGACTGAGAGGATCTTCTGTTCCCTGCCTGATTTTGTCACCATACTGCCCATCATTAGTCAGAGCACAGTGCACAGAGCCGGAGGATCACCTGGCAATGTAATGTATGTGCCACATTCCCTTTGCATACTGCTCACCCACCAAACATTAGACCTCATACCTGCGCGCATGGCCTGATTCATACAGCGTACAGTCAGGCTGTACAGATCCGTGCGGGGTGCACAGCTGTATCAGGCCTTTCCCAGGAGGTACAGGTGATGCGTATGATTGTACGCAGCAGCCTGTCCTTCCCTATGGGAGGACGCGTCCATACGCTGTCATACGCTCACCCGAGCTGCACATCCGTGTGGGTGTCCGTGCTTGGACGCAGACAGGATCCATCCTGGACACCCACACCAGGACAGATGTGCAGCTCGGGTGAATGAACGTACGGCCGTGTCCTCCCATAGAGAAGAACAGGCTGCTGCGTACAATCACACGCAGCACCTGTCCTTCCCAGGAATGGCCCTATACGGCCGTGCATGCCCCAGGGATCTGTACAGCCCGACTGTACGCGGTGTGAATGAGGACTTATACTTAAAGGAGAACTATGGGGTAAGTTCTCCTAATGGTCACGGGAGGACACAAACTAGCATCCTCCCGTGACCCAAAGCTCAGTATACCGCGACCTACAGCTCGTGCTACACTGAGACCGCCGCAGCCGGGACGGATCCCGACATTACTGTCGAGATCCACTCAGCGGCGTGATTGACAGCTAGCTCTGCCTCTCTAGAGGCAGAGCCAGCTGTACCCGCCCCCTCCCCCGTCCGTTCTGCCAGTCAGCGCTGGAGGATCGGACAGGGGAGGGGGGAATCCCTGCAGGGAGCCATGAGTGACAGTCACTGCTCTATGCAGGGACAGGATCGAGAAGTGAGCGAGTGACGGTATGTGTTCGCTTACTTCTCGATCTATTGAGCCGACGTGTGACAGTTTCATTGTCACACGTCGGCTCGAACTATGAGGCTGAGTGATTTTCACTCACCTCATAGTTCCCCTTTAAGTCTTGGTCCATCTTAGTAGGGGAGACTGCTGCTACAATACTGTGTTATTTTTGCTTAATTTATTAATCTTACATTGTTTGGGGTTGATGCAAGCTAAAGTGTGTGCGTTGGTGCTGGTCTGAGGTCTGCTGTGCGTTGGTGCTGGTCTGAGGTCTGCTGTGCGTTGGTGCCGGTCTGAGTTCTGCTGTGCGTTGGTGCTGGCCTGAGTTCTGCCATGTATTGGTGCTGGTCTGAGGCCTGCTGTGTGTTTGTGCTGGTCTGAGGTCTGCTGTGCACTGGTGCTGGTCGGAGTTCTGCCATTTATTGGTGCTGGTCTGAGCTCTGCAGGGCATTGGTGCTGGTCTGAGGTCTGCCGTGTGTTGGTGCTGGTCTAAGGTCTGCAGGGCATTGGTGCTGGTCTGAGCTCTGCAGGGCATTGGTGCTGGTCTGAGGTCTGCTGTGCGTTGGTGCTGGTCTGAGGTCTGGAGGGCATTGGTGCTGGTCTGAGTTCTGCCATGTATTGGTGCTGATCTGAGGTCTGCAGGGCATCAGGTATGTAAAAAACCTGTGTTTTATGAAAGTGCAGCGTTTAGGGCTGGTCTGGAGTTTTAAGATAATACAGAAACAGGGATCACACTAAAACTGTAAGTCCAGTTTACTTTTTTAGTACATGTACATATATTTTGTGTGTGCAATAGTTAGAAAATGTTTTCACTTACAGTTGTGCTGCTAATGGCAAGGTAAACACATTCAAATAATGAGTGAGTTTAACTTATTATTAGCAGTACAACTGAGTGCAAAAACTGAAATTTGCTAATACTATGGTGCACTATTGTTCAATGGCACTCGGTTGTCTGATGGTTGCAAAAATGGCACTTGGTGTGTAAAAGGTTGCTGACCCCTGGCCTAGGTCATCTTCCCACTTACTCCTAATTTATATAGCGCCAACAATTTGCTCAGCGCTTTACAAAATAGTGGAGACGCTTAACCAATAGGGTTGGGAGGGCCGTGCTCGTGAGAGCTTACAATCTAGTAGGAGGGGCAAGTGATACAAAAGGTAATAATTGTTTGGATTGAGTTATTGGAGGAAGTAAAAGCCAGTTATGTTGAGATGAGGTAGGCTTCCTTATAGAGATGGGTTTTTAAGGATCGCCTAAAAGTTGGCAGCGTAGGAGATAGGCGGACAGATTGGGTTAAGGAGTTCCAGAGGATGGGGGACACTCTGGAGAAGTCCCGGAGACGAGCATGGGAGGAGGTAATGAGAGAGCTAGAGAGCAGGAGGTCTTGAGAGGAACAGAGAGGACAGTTTGGGTGATATTTTGAGATGAGATCAGTGATGTAGGTTGGGGCGGAGTTGTAGACGGCTTTGTATGTTGTTGTTAGTATTTTGAATTTTATTTGTTGGGCAAGTGGGAGCCAGTGGAGGGATTGCCAGAGGGGGGCGGCAGATACTTAACGGTTGGTAAGGTGGATGAGTCTGGCAGCAGCATTCATGATAGACTGAAGGGGGGATAGCCTGCTTAGTGGTAGGCCAACAAGGAGGGAGCTACAGTAGTCGAGACGAGAGATTACAAGGGAGTGAATTAGAAGCTTTGTGTAATATCAAGTTAGTCATTAAGCGGATATATACATAGGAAATAATGCCCTTGGTATTGCAAGCAGCAACCGGGGTATCCAAAACCGGTGTTGAATGGAACTCTGGGGAGGCACTACCAAACTGGGAAGTCAAGGCATGTCTAAGTTGCAAATATTGGTAGAAAGCAGTCCGAGGCAATCCAAATTGGGATTGCAATTGTTGAAATAAACAGAGAGCATTATCAACATATAACTGAGCGAACGTACACCCCCTGCCTGCCACCAGTTCGTAAAGCCCTGCAACTTGGATAGCTCTGGAAGTCTACCATTGTTCCAAATCGGGATATATCTAGTGAGACCTGAAGTTCGTAAAAGTCGTTCTCCCATACGTGTCCCATTAAACTGATTGTTTAGAGTCCTTAGAGTCAAGGAGTAACCTCCTTGAGGGCAGGGACTGATGTAAATGTGCAACTATGTAAAGCGCTCTGTAAATTGTCGCGCTATATAAATACCTGTAATAAATAAATAACCATCAAAAAGATACTTGGTGAGAGAATGGAACAATTGTAAATGCATCTCCTCACTTTCCCAACCAGCAAAGTGTTGTAATTGGGAGGCAAGAAAATAGAGCCAAGGATTAGTAAGAGTCCCAAATCCTTGGGTCTTAGTAAAATCTCCAATTTCAATCGAGCTTGCTTTCGCCTCCAAATAAGGTCCCTGAATATACTGTCAATTTACCTAAACATCTTAAAAGGGAGTTAAATTGGAGAATTATGCAAATAACACAATAATTGTGGCATCCAGATCATCTTGATAAGGTTAACTCTGCCAACCACTGAAAGGGGCAATTTAAGCCAAGCATCCCGTTGAGATCTACATTTACTTAATAATAGGAACACTTTCAGTGTGGCATTTTCTGCTAATTGCAGAGACAACTGTATAACCAAATAAACAATTCAAGCACATATGGGAATGCAAGATAGAACAGCTGACAATGGATTTGGCAAAGGATCTATGGGAAGTAGTTTAGATTTATCCCAATTAACAAAAAATTGTTTATTTATAGCAAAATCTGATAGATGCACCATGACGGTACGCAGAGAAGACTGTGTCCGACAGGTAAAGCAGGGTGTCGTCCGCATATAATGCAAGTTTCTCTTCCTCCAGGCCTCTTTTAAAGCCTATAATGTTTGGAGACCGTCTAATTATAGCAGCTAATGGTTCTATGGCCAACACAAACAGTAAGGGAGAAAGGGGGCAATCCTGTCTGGTGCCCCTCTGTAAACAAAAACCAGGGGAAAAAGAGTTATTGATCCTAATTTTATTTTCACAAGTAAATTTTTATTGTTTGAAAAATTACAAATGCAAGTACACAGGCATAGGACAAGTACTCATGAACAGTCATAAGATAACCAAAACCTCATAACAGAGGAGAAAAACAAAGGGAATGCATTCGAGGGAGAGCATAACGGTTGGTCTGAGCCTTGTTGTGAGAGACCATGTTGTTTTAGAGTAGCTACATATCTATCCGTCCCTCCATGTCACTGAATATTGCATAATGATTACGTACATGTCACAGGTGGGTCAGATTAAAGAACTGTCAGGTCTCAATATTGCTGTTTGGTCAACATGGCCCTTACCAATTGGGGGGAGGGGGTACTGAACAGGGAGGGCATTACCCACTAAACATCAAGTAGTGTTGGGTCTCGCCCGAGTATTGGGAAAGGCCATTTTGTAGGCGGGTATAATGTAGTCAACAGGGAAGAAGAACAAAACAGGGAAGAGTGGTGGGGATCAGGGCCGTCTTTAACGTGGGGCAAAGGGGGCAGTTGCCCGGGGCCCAGTCATGGTTGTGGGGCCCAAAGCAGCTGCCCCTTGAGCCCGCAGAAACTTGCCGATCGGATCGCATAGTAAAATACGTTATGGCAGCAGCCGCAATGCCATAACGTATTTTCCTATGCGATCTGCACCAGTGCACTTCACTTCACTTTTTCATGCACTTCACTTCGAGAACTATGGGGTCAGTGTTTTTCCCCATAGTTCTCCTTAGGGTAACGGGAGGACACAAACTAGCGTCCTCCCGTTACCCTAAGCTCAGTATACCGCGAGCTGCACTGAGACGCCGCAGCCGGAGCGGATCACGACGTAGATGACGGGATCCGCCTAGCTGCGTGAGTGACAGCTAGCTCTGCCTATCTAGAGGCAGAGCCAGCTGTACCCGCCCCCTCCCCCGTCCGTTCCGCCAGTCAGCACTGGCAGATCGGAGCGGGGAGAGGGGAATCCCCCCCCTCCCCCTGTCACGGCAGAGAGCCGTGACAGGATCGAGAGGCGAGCGAACCCGGTATGTGTTCGCTCACCTCCCGATCTACTGAGCCGACCTGTGACAGTCTCATTGTCACAGGTCGGCTAGAACTATGAGGTGAGTGAAAAGCACTCACCTCATAGTTCTCCTTTAACTAGCTGTACAATAATTATGCTATGCTGAAAGGTCCACAGAACATGTTTTTCACTCAGCCGTAAACAAAACCTGGTGGAGACAATATTTTATCTCCCCAGTCATGTAGCCCCTCCGCTTAGTCTCTCCGTGTCTGTATTTGTTTGTGTTCCCTAATACAATGTCAGTTCTAACCTTACCCGCCCCCTCCCCCGTCCGTTCCGCCAGTCAGCGCTGGCAGATCGGAGCGGAGAGAGGGGAATCCAGCCGCTCCCCCTGTCACGGCAGAGAGCCGTGACAGGATCGAGAGGTGAGCGAACCTGGTATGTGTTCGCTCACCTCCCGATCTACTGAGCTGACCTGTGACAGTCTCATTGTCACAGGTCGGCTAGAACTATGAGGTGAGTGGAAATCACTCATCTCATAGTTCTTCTTTAAACCTTCTACACTGTTCTCCTGCACATACTGTTTGCTGTCATACCCACTTCACTTCTTTCCTACATATTCTGTCATGCTGATATCCTTTGGCACTCCCCACACACTGCCCACTGTCATACCCTGCAAACTCTTCTTAAAGTGGGCCATTACTCATATCTTTAAAATAACAACAAACACACCTTTAGAAATGTTTACTAATGCCAATCCACAACAACACACTTCTAGATAATTGCAGGCTTTGTATTCCTTGCAACCTTATTTCTCTTTTCTTCCCCAGGTTTCTGACAGTGTCCATGTAAACTAAGGGCAGATTACTAGCTCTACTATTACTTCCTTCATTTCTGGCGCATGTGACTAGGACATGTGACCATGCACATCATCAAGGGAGAGGAAAAAGCCATTCCCTGAGATCTTTTGAGACTACAGATGAGATTTTCCAGCAATGTTCTGCTGATGACAAGGCAATCCCAGTGTGCATTGCTTTGGCAAACTGAAGTCATTCTGCCCTTTTCAAGTGTATTTCACAATCACAGCATTTTACACCTGACATGTCTATGTTATTATTAATCATCATACATAGAGGGGTGCATTGGTAGAATTGGATTTTTAGCACATACTGCCCTCTACCGTACTCCTCTGCACATACTGACGACTGTCATAGCATACCCAATCTTGTATACTGCTTACTGCCATGCCCTCCCATTCTTCTCCTGCAGATACTTCACAATCCTTTTTTGCACATTCTGGTCACTGTATAATTCTCCTGCACCCATTTTCTCCACTTTTCTCCTGCATACTGTATATTATCCATTCTTCTTCTTCTTCATTATTATCTATAAAACATTTGTATTTGCTTTCACACAGCTACAGTGAAACTACAAATCCAATCATGCATCTTCCTCTGGGATCATTTAACCTATACATGTTAGCAGGGGAGAATTGTAATTCTATTGCTACAGTTTACTGGAAGTGTGTGCTATGGATCATTTAACCTGGTACACACTTCTAGTACACTGCAGTAATAGAGTGACAATTCTGCCTTGCTAACATGAATAGGTTAAATGATCCGTAGTACAACTACATATTATGTACTATGGATCATGATTTAACCTATTCACGTTAGCAGGGGAGAATTTTAAATCTATTGCTGTAGTGTAGTGGAGGTGTGTGCTGTATATATGTACTACATATACAGTACACACTACCAGTACACTGTACCAATAGATTTACAGCCAGCCCTGTCCCAACTTCCCTCACTCACAGTTTCACTCCGATCCCTGTTGCCTTACGCTTTGCCTCTTGTAGTCGGCCCTGGGCAGGATCGCTGCATCGCGTCTCGGTGCTCAGCTTGTGGGAGGCGCTCACAATTCTGCCCTGTCCATTACTCATATCTTTAAAATAACAACAAACACACCTTTAGAAATGTTTACTAATGCCAATCCACAACAACACACTTCTAGATAATTGCAGGCTTTGTATTCCTTGCAACCTTATTTCTCTTTTCTTCCCCAGGTTTCTGACAGTGTCCATGTAAACTAAGGGCAGATTACTAGCTCTACTATTACTTCCTTCATTTCTGGCGCATGTGACTAGGACATGTGACCATGCACATCATCAAGGGAGAGGAAAAAGCCATTCCCTGAGATCTTTTGAGACTACAGATGAGATTTTCCAGCAATGTTCTGCTGATGACAAGGCAATCCCAGTGTGCATTGCTTTGGCAAACTGAAGTCATTCTGCCCTTTTCAAGTGTATTTCACAATCACAGCATTTTACACCTGACATGTCTATGTTATTATTAATCATCATACATAGAGGGGTGCATTGGTAGAATTGGATTTTTAGCACATACTGCCCTCTACCGTACTCCTCTGCACATACTGACGACTGTCATAGCATACCCAATCTTGTATACTGCTTACTGCCATGCCCTCCCATTCTTCTCCTGCAGATACTTCACAATCCTTTTTTGCACATTCTGGTCACTGTATAATTCTCCTGCACCCATTTTCTCCACTTTTCTCCTGCATACTGTATATTATCCATTCTTCTTCTTCTTCATTATTATCTATAAAACATTTGTATTTGCTTTCACACAGCTACAGTGAAACTACAAATCCAATCATGCATCTTCCTCTGGGATCATTTAACCTATACATGTTAGCAGGGGAGAATTGTAATTCTATTGCTACAGTTTACTGGAAGTGTGTGCTATGGATCATTTAACCTGGTACACACTTCTAGTACACTGCAGTAATAGAGTGACAATTCTGCCTTGCTAACATGAATAGGTTAAATGATCCGTAGTACAACTACATATTATGTACTATGGATCATGATTTAACCTATTCACGTTAGCAGGGGAGAATTTTAAATCTATTGCTGTAGTGTAGTGGAGGTGTGTGCTGTATATATGTACTACATATACAGTACACACTACCAGTACACTGTACCAATAGATTTACAGCCAGCCCTGTCCCAACTTCCCTCACTCACAGTTTCACTCCGATCCCTGTTGCCTTACGCTTTGCCTCTTGTAGTCGGCCCTGGGCAGGATCGCTGCATCGCGTCTCGGTGCTCAGCTTGTGGGAGGCGCTCACAATTCTGCCCTGCTAACATGAATAGGTTGAATCATGATCCATAGTACATATGCAGCACACACGTCCAGTACACTGCAGCAATAGAGTTACAATTATCCCCTGCTAACCTGAATAGGTTAAATCATGATCCATAGTACATAACATGTAGTTGTACTATGGATCATTTAAGCTATTCATGTTAGCAGGGGATCATTGTAAATCTATTGCTGCAGTGTATTGGTAATATGTACTGTACATGTACTACATATAGAATACACTGCAGCAATAGAGTTACAATTCTGCCCTGATAACATGAATAGGTTAAATGATCCGTAGTACAACTACATGTTATGTACATATTATGTACTGTGGATCATTTAACCTACTCATATTAGCAGGGGATAATTGTAAATCTATTGCTGCAGTGTATTCTATATGTAGTGCATGTACAGTACATATTACAAATACACTGCCGCAATAGATTCTTGTTGTTCACACAAAACACTAAACTTCCCACTTAAGCCCAGGCCCTCACTTACTGGTGCCTGTTTGATCGCTGGTGCCTCACGATTTTCCTCACATGTGAGGACGTCGGTGGCGCTGAGCTGAAGAGGTGCTGCTTCGGTGGGCGGCGCTCCAGGTGGGGTCCTCTGGGCAGTCGCCGGCCACCTAAATTAGGACCTCACCCGGAGCAGTAGTGACGCGACGATTGGCACGGCAAATAAAGAAAAAAAAAACATAGTGCAAGCTTCGGCGCTATGTATCGGGGCATTTTGACAAGTACAAGTACTTGTCAAAATGCCCTGTATTGGTCCTGATACCGATGCCAGCATCGGTATCGGGACATCCCTAGTTTGCAGGGTATCATGCAGAGGCCCAAAGACTCCTACTGGCAAAAGCAATGACTTTTCCAGTTTCTGCTTGTTTTTGGGCCAGCACAGCTCCTAAGCCCTGGCAGCTTTTGGCAATCGTTTTTGACTCTAAAGTCAGTTTTTACTTGAGGTTTAGAAAAACAAACTCTTGTGGAGCAACTAAATTGAGGGCATGGACTTGCCCTTGCAAGCAGCAGTGTTAATTTGAGCAACGCTTTGATTATACCTCTGGTAATAGCCCACAAGGTCTAGGAAGCACCATAATTCTGAGACCAGTCTAGAAGGGGACCAATCCTTCACACAGGGTCTGGCGAAACACCCTCCGCCTAAATGACATGCACATTTTTCCTTCATTTACTGGGTGACATTTACTGGGTTTTAAATTTAAGCAATTTTGCTTCATCCTACAGAAGACTTTATCGAGATGTTGAAACTGATATTCAAATGTCTTTGAAAATATTATATCATCAAATCTTATATCAAGACAGAATTAAAATTTAGACCTCCAAGGCATTTTTCTATCAATTGCTTGAAGGTTCTAGGAGAATTAGTGAGCCCAAAGGCATGTGACACAAGCCATACAAACCATAAAAACGTCATAAAAGCTCTTCAGATGCACTACCACCTCATGAAGAGTAGCATGTTCCCTTTCTGGAAGAACAAGATATGACCTTCCGGCACCACCCTAAATTTTGTCCATCAGACTTTGAAATAGTGGATAATGCAGTCACAATATCTGAATTCCTCCTTTCACATCAGAGTCCCCTTTTACATCAGGAGCCCCCTTCACATCAAAGTCCCCCTCTCTAACACCAGAAGCCCCCCTTTAAATAAGAGTCCCCCTCTCTCGCATCAGAGTACCCCACTTTCAAATCAGGAGCCCCCCTTCACATCAGGCGTGATGCTGTGTAAAACATTTGAGGAAACCAGATGGCCCCCCAGGGTGCATTGGCACCCTGGTTGAGAAAGGCTGGTCCAGGGGACCTGTATTAAGGACTTTTATTTACCTATTTTATGTACATAATTCTGCAGGCTCTTACCATTTCTGGCCCGCTGATGTCACATAGTTACATAGTTAGTCAGATTGAAAAAAGACACATGTCCATCGAGTTCAACCTATACAGATATGACAAAAATATGCCCACAATTACCCCCTGTTGATCCAGAGGAAGGCAAAACAACCCCTATAAAGCATGGTTGTATTTGCTCCAACAGGGGAAAAAAATTACTTCCTGATCCCATAAGGCAATCAGATGTTCCCTGGATCAACAATCTCTGATGCTTAGTATACCTATAAGAACTCAATATCCAGTAATATTCTGTGGATTTAGGAATACCTCCAGATTTAATACAATTAACTGAGCTAGCTAGAACTAGCTCCTGAAGGAGTCTATTCCACATTTTCACAGCTCTAAATGTGAAGAATCCTTTCCGTATGCAAAGGTTAAACCTATTTTCCTCCAGACGCAAAGAGTACCCTCTTGTTCTTTACAATGACCTTAAAGTTAATAATTTGGCACCAAGCTCACTATATGGACCATTTATGTATTTATACATGGTGATCATGTCCCCCCTTAATCGCCTCTTCTTCAGAGAGAACAAATTCAGGTCAGTTAATCTTTCCTCATAGCTGAGCTCCTCCATCCCTCTTATGAGTTAAGTCGCCCTTCGCTGCACTTTCTCCAGTTTCACAACATCCTTTTTGTGAACTGGTGCCCAAAACTGAACTGCATATTCCAGCTGAGGTCTTACTAATGCTTTGTACAGGGGCAGGATTATGTCTCTGGAGTCTATACCCCTTTTAACACAAGAAAGTATTTTGCTTGCTTTAGAAACTGCTGCTTGACATTGCATGCTATTATTGAGTTTAAGATCTACCACTACACCCAGATCTTTCTCCATCAAACATGCGCCCCCTAGAGTGTATGAATCATTTTTTCATTTCCCAATTGCATAACTTTACATTTAAAAACATTAAACCTCATTTGCCAAATAGATCCCAATCATGAAGTGAATTCAGATCTGCTTGTAAGTTGGAGACATCCTGTAAGGACTGTATTCCACTACATAACTTGGTGTCATGTGCTAACACAGAAATAGTACTTTTAATCCCCAACTCTGTCATTTATAAATATATTAAACAGTAAGGGGCCCAACACTGAACCTTGGGGGACACAACTAACAACCTCAGACCATTCAGAGTATGAATCATTGATCACCATTTTCTGAATATGGTTTTTAACCACTTAAAGGAGAACTATGAGGTGAGTGCTTTTCACCCACCTCATAGTTCTAGCCGACCTGTGACAATGAGACTGTCACAGGTCGGTTTAGTGGATCGGGAGGTGAGCGAACACATACCGGCTTTCGCTCACCTCTCGATCCTGTCATGGCACTCTGCCGTGACAGGGGAGGGGGTGGATTCTTCCTCCCCGCTCCGATCCTCCAGCGCTGACTGGCGGAACGGACGGGGGAGGGGGCGGGTACAGCTGGCTCTGCCTCTATATAGGCAGAGCCAGCTGTCAGTCACGCAGCTGGGCGGATCCAGACATAATTGCTTCAGCTGCGGCGTCTCAGTATACCGCGAGCAGCAGCGTCTCAGTATGGTATACTGAGCCTAGGGTGACAGGAGGAACCTAGTTTGTGTCCTCTCGTTACCCTAAGGAGAACTATGGGGAAAGGCCTTAACCCCATAGTTCTCCTTTAAAGACCAGGGTGTTACACCCCCTTCCGGGCCAGGCCATTTTTCAGTGTTCAGCACTGCAGTACTTTGACTGACGTTTATACCGTCATGCAACGCTGTACTGAAACTAATTTTATACCATTTTTTGGGGACAGATATAATCACCACTAGGATTTTAATTTTTTACTTTACACACACTCCGTTCGGCTGTTCACGAACGGACGTGAACGGGAGGTGGTTAAGCCAGTTTTCTATCCAATTACAGATTGAATACTCTATACCAGGGGTCCTCAAACTTTTTAAACATGGGGCCAGTTCACTGTCCCTCAGACATTGCTGGGGGCCGAATCATAGTTTGAAAAACAGGGCGGGGGGCGTGGTTGTGGTGCCCCGTCCCAGAACAAAGGGGGAACGTTAGTGAGCAATTGCTGTGCGTTCCAGCAGCTGCTGCTCTGGTGTGAATAAGCCGTTATTTAGAGGGTATAAATAAATATTTTTAACAACTTCTTTAATAAACAAAACATTTTTTTAACACAATTCATTTGTCTTAGCCTGGAACATGTACTAGCATGATTTCTTATTATTTTCTACAGCTCAAGTATTTGTTATTTATTACAATAATAACAGCGGCGTGCAGCTTTGGGAGAGGCAGGGAGATGACATCACTTCATATCCCAGTTCTCTTCTTATTGGCCTACTGTCACGACTGCTTTAGTGGCAATTGGGGTTCACAACTGCGGAGTATAGCACGCGTTTGGTGGTTGGAGACGGCTTCTCAGGTTCGAGTCCCAGGCGTCACTCCCAATCTTAAACAGGGAGTTTGGGACTCTAGCATCACAGCCGTATGTAACCAAAAAGAAATGCAGAGCTATTGCGTCATAGCCTAATATCAATAAATGGGATTGGATGATACGTTTTGTAGTAATACAGGTAGTAATCTGATAATAAACCACTGATATGCCAGGGAGTTCCCCTTTAAGGACAGTTCAGGTAATCAATACAGTCTCAATAAACTACTGACATGCAGGGAGTTCCCCTTTAAGGACAGTTCAGGTATCTAATACAGTCTCTGGTTTTAGGCTTCCCCTGAGGGATACTTGCGTTTGGGAGCTTCTGGTCTGTAACCAAGCAGCAGGTCCTTGTGATGGTCTAGGGGGAGTCCTTCCCAGGCAGGGTAGATTGAGGCAGAGATGGTCCAGGGGGAGTCCTTCCCAGGCAGGGTAGATAGAGGCAGAGGTGCAGATTGTAGGGTTCAGCGTCAATGAGGCAGCAGGCGTTCTGACTTCAATAGTTGAACGCCATACTGCCTCAGCTGGGGCTTTAAATAGCCCAGGAGTGAGGGAGGAGTCGATTGCCGTGACGACCGGCTTCCGCGTTCCACCGTGGAACGCAGGCCGCTCGCACCGCAATCCGGAAGTCGAGCGGCTTCCGCGTTCCACCGTGGAACGCAATTTGGCCGTCCCTGCATGTGGGGAGACCCGAGCGGTCTGAACCCTCGGGACTCGTTACACCTACAAGAGGCAAATTTGGAGGGGCGCAGCCGCACTGGCGTTACGCTGCTAAAGGAACCAAGGCATTTGGTTTGTTTCGGCATGGGCCCCGAGATGAAAGGGCGCAGGCCGAACACAGAAGCTGCCAAGCTTCCGGAACAGCCTGTGTGTCTTCCCTGACACGCAGGCAGGGCCGGCGGAATGACGATCTCTCCCTGTATCCCGCGGGCGGGCGGCCGGCCGGCCAGTCGGCCGATTGATTGCTATATGTTGTTTAGGGCGGCTGGGCCTATTTTAACTGCTTGAAGACCAGGTGTTTAGACCCCCTTCCCATCCAGGCCATTTTTCAGTATTCAGCGCTGCGGTACTTTGATTGACATTTATTCTGTCCTGCAACGCTATACTGAAATGAATTTTATACCATTTTTTGGGGACAGATAGATAGAGCTTTCTTTTGGTGGTGTTTATTCACCACTGCGGGTTTTATTTTTTTACTATATTTTGGGAAAATTACAGAAAATGTTTAAAAAAAATAATTTTTTTTTACATTGTGTTAGGAAACATTTATTATCACCCAATTTTTTGGTAAAACATAAAAGACTGGGTCACGTCGGGTAAATAAACACCAAACATGTCAAGCTTAAAAATTGCGCGCACTCGCAAAAAACCACCGTACCCAAAACTGACCATAGGCGACGGTTTAAAAACGTTTATAGCTCATCAGTTTAGTGTTATCAGTGATTGATGGCCCTAGAATTATTGCTCACACTGCAACGTTCACGGCGATATGTAACATGTGCGGCGTAATGGGCGCAATCGTCGTTCCCGCAGGTATGGGTGGGGACTTTAAAAAAAAAAAAAATTTACATTCTTTTTTATGTGTAACTTTTAAAAAAAATGTAATCTTTAATTTT
Source organism: Nanorana parkeri (assembly GCF_000935625.1). NCBI lineage: Eukaryota > Metazoa > Chordata > Amphibia > Anura > Dicroglossidae > Nanorana > Nanorana parkeri. The sequence goes on along the minus strand of NW_017307659.1, from coordinate 115,051 downwards.
GTTTCCTATTTTTTTTCCACTTAACTTTACTGCTTTTACATAGGGGGCTAAGAAATCCCCCTATGTGATAGCAAAAGATGTGACAGGTCCCCTTTATGTAGACATCAGGGGTCTCCAAGACCCCTAATGTCACCTAGGACCCCCGAAGAAGCTGATGAAGCAGATATATGCTTCATCAGCTTCATCTCCTGGCTCTAAGAGCCGGAGAATGTGTACAGTGACACCGGAAGTGATGTAAGAGTGACACAAGAATGCGGAAGTAATGTAAAATACATCACTTCCGCATTCATACAGCGGAGAGGGGACCGGAGGGAGGTCTTGTACTGACCTCCCTCTGATCCCCTGTGACCAGGGCACTATGATGGTCCCGGGCTCGGGG
>NW_017307659.1:81858-114451 GCF_000935625.1 Nanorana parkeri | reverse complement strand
CATCTCCCTGCCGGCTCTTAGCAACCTGGGACGCTCTGGCTGGAAAGGGGGGGGGTGTGTGGGTGTGGGTGGGGGGGGGGGGGGGGGGGGGACACGGGCTGACCGCCCATACAAGCGATCCGCCAGCTTTGTAGCCGGCGGATCGCTTGTATGTTAACAGGCATTGCTGCCTGTTTTTAAATTGGCTGGATTTCCAGTGGGCGTGGCTTATCTAGAGAGCTCCTGGCCGGCCGTTTTTTCACAGCGGCTGGCCGGGAGGTAGTAAAGGTAGGGGCCTGCAGCTCCCCGGCCTTAACACCCGAACGGGCCGGGCCAAGTAACCTGGTGGGCCGGATGTGGCCTGCGGGCCGTAGTTTGAGGACCCCTGCTCTATACCTACTGACCTTAACTTATAAATTAGCCACATGTGGGGAACTGTGTCAAAAGCTTTTGCAAAGTCCAAGTATACTATATCCACAGCAATTCCTCTGTCCAATTTATTACTCACTTCCTCATAAACAGAAAGTAGGTTTGTTTAACAACTTCTGTATTTTGTGATTCCGTTCTGACTATCGCTTATGATATTATTTTCAAGCAAAAACAAGTCCATGTGATCCTTGATCAAACTTTCAAGTATCTTCCCAACAATTGAAGTTAAGCTTAAAGGTCTGTAATTAATTGGTAAATACTTTTTAAATATAGGCACCACATTGACCTTGCGCCAATCCATTGGTACCAAGCCAGGTATTAGAGAGTCTCTAAAAATTAGAGACAATGGCTTTGAAATGATACAGCTCAATTCTTTGAGGACAGATGGGTGTAAGCCATCCGGTCCTGGTGTTTTCTTCACCTTAATTTTGTCTGTTTCTGGACCATATCAATAGTCAGCCATTGTGGTTCAGTAGAGGCTATGGCACTGCTATCCCTATTATGGAGTTGAGTTACATCCTGTTCCTTGGTGTGCACAGAGCTGAAGAAAGTATTAAATAGATTTGCCTTCTCTCTGTCCCCAGTTACCAACTCTGAGTTATATTTTAAGGGGCCTACATGCTCAGACCTGAATTTTGACTGTTAATATATTTAAAGAATTTTTGGGGGTTAATCTTTCACTCTTATGTAACCCGTCGTTCGTTTTGAATCTTTGCAAGCTTTATATCCCTTTTACATTCTTTGTAGCTTTCAAATAACGCCAGTGTTTCTTCAATTTCATATTTTTTAAATGCCCTTTTCTGATTCTTTATGGCTTTTTTAACATTAGATGTGAGCCACATGGGTTTTACTTTTAGCCTTTGAAACGTATTGCTTACTGGAATATATTTTGCCGTTTGGTTGCAAACAATTGTTTTGAAACATTCCCATTTTTGTTCTGTGTTTTTTTATGAAATATTTTATGAAAAATATTGTTTACAACTTAAGTTAAATTCAATCATATTATGGGGTACTGCTACCCAGATGTTCTTTTATATGAGTATTTATAATAAGCTCTTGTATAAGCTGTATTTGTAATAAGCTTCATGTTTCTGAACAGCTGCTTCCAAGTCTCTCAGCTCAGCTCCCCTGAACTTCCGGTCCAGTGCAAGATCAGAAAGGACAGAGCTGCTCCAGCAACTGTTCATCTACTAGCTTGGAAAAGGGAGGAGAGGGGGCCAGGGGAGAGGGAAGTAGCTTGTATTGCTGTGTCTGTGTGTGTGGAATGTGGAGGAGAAGGCTAATTTAGGCAGGTGTTATAGGCAGCATGTTCCTGCATTCAAAGAGTGAGTGCAGAAGTCAAAAAACACAATGTTAGGAGAACTTGCAATTGGGGGTGGAGTAGGACCCTCATTCACTTGTTCACCTTCCTTCCAGGTAGGCTGCACCAGCCATGTACTTTGCTAGCTGCTATGCCAAGGCAAAGTACCCCACAGCCTAGTTTCTGCCTTTTCTAAGGTCCTTACCTATCCACTCCATAATAAAAATAGGGAGTATAGGGAGTAAACTAGGCTTCTCACAGGGTAGATTTTAGGGCACCCCTTTCAGTTTGCAATGTTGGTCAAGAACAGCATTGGGAATACAGGCTCTCTGAAAATGGCTACCAAAGTTCATGGTAGCCAGGGCAGCCATCAGGGGGGTACGGCCGATACTCATGTAAGGGGCCCGGGCAGCCTGGGGGGCCCACCCGGGTCCCTTACATGACTATCGGCCGACGGTGAAGGGCGAGGAGGCTTGGTCCAGACTCTATTCCCAGTTCTGCTACAAAGGCTAAACATTGCCTCCAAGGGGGGGGGGGGGGGGGGGGGCCTAAAGCCATATAAGGGGCCCCAAAATTTCTGATGGCTGCCCTGATGGTAGCAGACATGTTTTTCTGCTCCACCCTACAGCAACTTTTGCCTAGTGCTGAGAGCCCTGTTGAGGACACAGGGTCACCAAAAATGGCACATAGTGCTAGTTATTGGCACTACTAGGGAAACTGAATGGGGTGATAATGAAGATCATCTGATCTCTAAGTCACACCCACCTAGACGCCTGTCTGTGGGAGTAAAATGGAAGTCCCAACCAGCAATGCCAAAACCACCGCTGTTTTCAATCGTACCTTCTATCGTGGGAAAGGAGGACCGGTGCCTGACAGGAGATGCAGCTGTGGCCACAATCATAATCCTTGACAGCACATATGCATGCCGCAGAACCAGACTTATTCATAGTCTTGCTGTGCAGGGTCTTGCTGAGTCTAGGTGTACTGGGCCTGAGTCTTGTGATATCTTTGTGTCACTATCAACTTTTATCAGTATTCTACTTGTTAGCACATGAACGTAGCAGCACAACTAACTGGTTCTTTATGCAACTTTTTGCTCTCCCAGTCTGAGCTCTGCTACACCGGGACTGAAAGAGGCTGGTCCTAAGTGAAACCCAGGTACCTACCCTGCTTGCAGTTAAAAATATATGTACGTATTCATGAATGCAGGCCGGCATTAATTTGTGTCTATACTATTTGCATGGAGTCTAATTTAGGATTTTTGCCACACCATCCAATTTATAATTCCAATGATGTGCCAACAGTTCCATCTCTTCCAGTGCCATTACTGTGCCTCCCCCATTGTTTGACTGCTTTCTGCTGGAGCACAAGGAAGCAGAGAGCTTATGGAGTAAGAAAATGAAAACATTTCCAATGCACCAGACATTAAGCAAAAGTAGGTACTTATCAACCCTCCCAGCCAGCATGACATAAATGGATTCTCTACCTCCATAAAGTTACCATTTCAAGTGCTATTTAGTTTATAGGGAAAGCATAACATAAAAAAGCTTCACATTTGTTGACAATGCATTGTGCAGTCACACTTTGAAGATTTTTAATGAATACTGTACTTAACTAGGGCACATAAGACCCCCACCCCTTGCCCACACCTTCTTCTGAGCAGTGGGTGCCACAGGCTGTGTACATTTTTCCACTACGTCACTGTGGCAACTGTTCCTCTCAAATTCTGTGCTACAAGCTGTGCACTGTCATCCTCATAAGTGATGAGCAAATCAATTGTGCTTTTTGTGAGGCATATGTGTGTTTGCTATGCATGGTACTTTCCTCAGTCATATAATAACTCAGCACAAAAGTATAGCCTGCACTCTATGTGAGGTGTGAGAATTTCAGAGAGAGTTGTGTGTGCTAGGCAGATAGACAGATTACAACCACATACACTCATTCTCTTCATTTAATTGCTATAAAACAATATTATTAGTGATATTCAGCATGATTTCACAAAACACTGGTGTTGCCAAACAAATCTACATTCATTTTATGATGAAGTCAGCAAAAACTTGAAAAAAGGAACGGCTGTGCATATTGTATACTTTTATTCTGCTAAACTGTTTGACACGGTTCCCCATAGAAGGCTAATGTGTAAGTTATGGTCTATAGCAGGGGTCTCAAACTCAATTTACTCAAGGGCCACTGGACAAATTTTTTAGTCCCATGGGGGCCGTTACTATATACAGTACCAGTGTTAATGTATGCACATGTTCCAAGCGGTTCCATGTCCTCCCAAGCCCCCAGCCCACATAATAAACTCCCCCCCCTCCCAAGCCCCCAGCTCACATATTAATAACGCTCCCCCCCTCCCTCCTTTCCTTCCAAGCCCCCTCACCTGCTTGCATCTTTGCAGGGAGGAGGCACATCATCATTCTCTGGTGATCTAGTGGTGATTAGTAAGGTCTAGTGCAGACCTTACTAATCATCGTTCGGCCGGAGCTCAGAACTGTCACGGCAGACCGTGTAGCTGCTCCCGCAAGTCAGGCATGCGTTCCGTGATCGTGTGCCTGACTTGCCAGCTGGCTGCGGGCTACATAGTACCGGCTCTGGCCCGCGGGTTGGTACTTTGAGACCCCTGGTCTATAGGCTTACAAAATTCAAGCTGTAATTGGATAGAAAACTGGCTGAAATACAGAAAGTAGTGATAAGCAATTCATATTCTGAATGAGGTTGTTAGTGGTACACCCCAAGGTCCAGTGCAACAGCCAATAGCAGGCTGGCTATTGAAACCCCGCCCACTGAACAGAGGTGCGTAACTGAGAAAGACAGTTCTCTCTCAGGTCTGGTCCTCTGTTCAATGGGCAGGTACAATAGTGAGCCTGCTATTGCTTATTTTAATTTGAAATAGCCAATAGCAGGCTGGCTATTGCTCTCCATTGTTTCCATTCTGCTGCCGACCGACGAATCTTGCCAGCAGCAAGATGTAAACAAAGTGTTTTGTTAGCAACTAAATAAATTTAGTTGTTAACAACATTTTTTAGTGTGCACCAAGCCACCGGCCAAAAAAAAAATGTTTTTGCCAGTTGCTTCAGAGTGCTAATTGCTTGAATGCCAGATAACGGGGGTTTTACTGTAAATGTCTAACATCTAACATTGCATGCTACCAACAGTAAATGCAATCACCCCCAAAATCAGTCAAGAAGGGCACACATTTGCTAATATTTATCTAGGCAACATTAAAAATCCTATACGTTCCCTTTTAGGGTAAGTGACTTGCTTTGAATTAGTTAGTTGTATTAGTTTTTGTGTGTGCTAAATCTTGTTCTTTATGATAAATTACACCAAAATATAAAGTGTAGTAAAAGGTGCCAGTTCTGGTGCTGTAATATAAAGAGTGGTATAAATGCCATTCCTGGTGCTGTATGTTAGTGAAAATGTAGTAGTATAGCACTTTCCAGTACTGAAAATGTGCTGAAATAGTCTGTGCCTAGTACCAAGGTTGCTGCCAAGGTTGCGACAAACGCGCGATTTGCATATCGCGTGGTGGGAACGGGGACTTAATTGTAATTTCCTTATTTCTCAAGAGCATTTCAGTTTTTTTACCAGGGTTTTTGATAGTACTTACAATGTGGTTTCCGCACAAAAAAAATTAATGTAATTTTAAAGAGATCTCGCAAAAAGCTCACCACAAACGTCACAGTCTGATTGTACTATCTCCGTTAAGCTGGCCATACACAACTAATCTTTGTACAATCCCCTTTAGATTTACCAATATATGAGGACAAACCTAAACAATGCATGCAGTTTGTATCACATCAGACAGAGCTTGCATTACATAGTTGATGGTCGATCTAAAGGAGTACCACTTTTCTCACAGTATGATGCACATTGCCACCTGTGCATCCTCCCCTTAGATTTATGTAAAATGTTATCTTTATTTACTGTATTAAATTAATATTATACCTTAATTTTTTTAAAACTTTGTATGCATGGGTGGCCCACACTTATGCAAATCCTCCCTTCTTGTTTTTTAAAATTTAGCAATTCCTCATTCTCTAGTTGGTCCCCAAATTTCTCTCACGATGCCGCACGATGTCGCGTTCAAGCTTGCATTGAGCAAGCTTGAATCGCGGCTAAATCCGCTCCAAAAAGGGTCCTGCTGTAGCGACACACGACCTGCGACAGCAGGACCCTTTGCCCCATTGGATTGCGTTGGAGCGCGATATCGCGCTGTAATTTGCCGCGATATCGCGGGAATTACCGCGCGATAAATCGTTCAATGTGAATGGGGTCTAAATGTAATGCTGAGTTCTAAAACATTCTTCCACTAAGAGATATAAGGGAGTTAGCGGGTTAATAGCAGCATCATGGGTATAGCACCTATCTATGCAGTCCTTAGCACTCAGCTAGAGGAGTTCTTGTTACCAAGCAACCTACGCCTACATGAACTAACCACGCGGTACAACAAGGAGAGCATGAACGAACAGACACTGAGCCCTGCAAACAAATAAAAAATACTACCAATGTGTAAGCATTCCAAGGAAAACAATGATAGGTGTTATACCAAGTTTACTATGAAGGAAGCTGGCATCCAGATGACTGCCGCTACAGTAACTCACTTCAAGCATTACAGATGTTCCCGGCAGCAGGAGGGTTATAGGTGGCTGGAGAAGGAGAAGCAGAATAGAGGAAGCTTAAATCCAGGTCACTTCTGTATTACTTAAAACCCTTGGGGGGACTGCTGTGCTTTAGTCACATGGATCCTTTTGTGTTGTGGCATTAAATCAAAATCACAGTTGCAGTTTTTTGTTTTTTTTATACTCAGACCTAAATTCAATAAATAGATTGGCCTAAAAACAAAGCTAAGGACAAGGCATCTTAAAGCAAAACTGTCCGAAGAGCAATACATATGTCTTCCTGCTCCTGAAAATGCTAGTTTGCAGAACACTAGTGCTTATCACCTGACTTACATATTTGGGGATTCCTTAGCCTGGAATATGCATTCAGTGAAGTCAGACCTCCTTATTGTTCTGGGCAGTGATTCAAGAGTTAAAGTCATTAGTTCAGTATGACAGCCAGGTAACTAGCATTTTCAAAAAGGTCAACCAATGCAGTCTACGTATTTCTCTCAGCACAGGGTTTTTTTTTTTATATACCTCTTTAACCTAATTCACCTAAACAAGCAAGTGAGGTCAGCAGCTATAGATCGAAGCTTAAAGCCCGGGGGAAACTAAAAAGCTTACCCTTGCAGTTGGGCTACCCCCGCACTGCAAGTGTTAAGTGGTTGTTTATGTCTAGGGGACACTATTAAAGCTGTTTTACTTACCTGGTCCTTGGTTCTGCCATCTCCATCCATGCTGCTACACCAGTTCCCGCAGCCTCTTCTCCCCTTCACATTGGTGGTCTAAGGACCGATGATGTCATCACATCCCATGCAGGTCCACTTACCTGCATTAGATATGAGGACACCGAAGGACAAGTGGAGGGGGAGATAGGTGAGCGCAGGAGCCAGGATCAGGTCAGTAAAACAGCTTTATTTGAGTCCCCTAGAAAAAACAACCACATAACCCTTGCAGTGCAGGGATAGATCCACTGCAAGGGTACGGTTTTTCTTTACCTGGAGAGGGACTTTAAGTCCTCCTTCACCCAAGGCATTTATTTCAGGAGGCAGATTCCGGCGGCAAGGACCTGCAGATTCTTGCAGCAGGAATCACAGGCCGGGGCAATCATCTTTCTCTAACCGGAGGTAATCTATCCATGTGTGATTACATCCAAACACGGACGGACAGTTGCGGCCGCCGTCAGGCGTTCATTGCTTTGTACTGTACAGACCGAGCAGAACCTGTGATTCCTACCGCAAGAATCTTGCAGCAGAAATCCACCTCTGGAAATAAACACTTTGCAGTAAACACTTATATATAACATTAATTTACATAGCCCTTAAAAAGGAACATAGAGATATGGTAACAAAATAGGGATTGCTAGTGACAGCTGGGACTATGCAGTCAAGGTATGATGCTCATATGTCTAATAAACTGTCACATAAATGTATATCTCATACAGGATATATAGTGGTATATCCACTGTATATTCTACCTTATTCATTATGGAAATGCAAAGTACAATAAAGATGTGCAAAGTAAAGTAGTCTATAGCATCCGATCAAGATATCTGAGTCTCTTTATTGTATTCATTGAAATGATTTATAATTAGTTGCTATGGATTTCTACACATTGCACAATATTTATCAAATAAGTCAACTGGTCTCTGACATAAAAGCTATTTACATACTACTACAGTAACATTCGTATTTTGTTAACCATTACATGCTTAGGCTGTGCAAGTAACAAGTTTAACATACTAGCTGTGCAGTAAAGCAGGAGCATATAAGCGAACACTCATTTCCAATGGTAGGCACCATAAGGAACTAGTGCATATCCTTTCATATAAACAGTACGTTAGTCATTTTCAAGTTTGCATAACAAAATTAACAAAGAAAAGTAGTGTAAAATTTGCCTTGAATCTGGTAACCCAGATCTGGTAACTATAGCTCTAATCCTGACTATAACTATAATATATACTGTCAGTAGTAGTGGAGTTGAACTCAAAGAGTGAAGATTTGCTTTGCTTTGTTTTAGGGAACATTTAGAAATGTTAGTTGTGCCTATGCAGTACCCTGATGATGTATCTTTCGTCTTGAATTCCTCCTGTAGAGGTGCCTAGGCACTCCTGTGCTGTATAAGTGCATTATGGGATCTATGCCTGTCCTCTGACTGCTAGTCTCAGGAGACTTGGTGATGCCACTGCTGTGCTGCTCACTGTTCTCCTTGCTAGAAGCTGTGGCATGCCTCTACCAGGATAGCTGCCTCCACACAGACACAGTGTGAAACATGTTAAAATGTTACCCCAAAATTTCATTATATATATATATATCTATATATATATAGCTCTATAGATATATAGATATATATATATCGATATATAGTCACACACACTCCCTTTAAGACCCCTCATAATGATAGCAGAAGTTGGGTTGAGCAAAGTTCTGAAACGGTAATTGGGAAAAGTTGAGTTGTGATACCCTCACCCTTAGGTTATATATATCTATATATATATCTATATATCTATATATATAAAATGTGTTTTTCCATGGAGATGTTAGTAAAAATTCCATGTTCCCTTTTCACATCTTTGATTGCTGTCATACACCAGTTGGATTTTCTATACAATCTAATCTCTCTGATATGATTTCTGACATTGAAATGTTGATACATATTTCAGCTTGCTCTGGTTTGCTAATTCTTATAACCATGATTATATGTCTTCTCTTTGTTCTATGTTTAATTTTTATTATCATCATCATTATTATGTATTGTATTATTATTATTATTAATTATAGTATTATTATTATACAGGATTTATATAGCGCCAACAATTTGTGCAGCGCTTTACAATATAGGGAAGACATTACAATCACAATATAAATCAAGACAAGATGGTAAGGAGGGCCCTGCCCCTAAGGGCTTACAATCTAAAAGGGAGGGGGAAGTCATACATGAGGAGGTAGCTGTGTGGGGAGGAATTGTTTGAGAATGTGATTGTTCAGTGGTTAGGTTGAGGTGGGATAGGCTTCCCTGAAGAGATGAGTCTTTAGGGAATGCCTAAAGGCAGTCAAGGTGGGCGACAGACGGACAGGTTGAGGTAAATAATTCCAGAGGATGGGAGAGACTCTAGAGAAATCCTGGAGGCGAGCATGGGAGGAGTTGACAAGGGAGCTGGAAAGCAGTAGGTCTTGGGATGAGCGGAGCCGACGGTTAGGGTGATACTTTGAGACCAGGTTTGAGATATATCCGGGGGCAGAGTTGTGGATGGCTTTGTAACTGATTGTTAATATTTTGAATTTTATCCTTTGGGCGAGTGGAAGCCAGTGCAGGGATTGACAGAGGGGGTTTGCAGACACTGGTTAGGTGAATGAGTCTGGCAGCTGCATTCATGATAGACTAAAGGGGGGATAGCCTGTGTAGTGGAAGGCCAATGAGGAGGGAGTTGCAATAGTCAAGACGAGATATAAGAAGGGAGTGGATGAGTAATTTTGCCGTTTCTTTGGTGAGGAAGGGGCATATTTTGGAGATGTTATGAAGGTGAAGGCGGCAGGATTTGGATAGTGATTGGATGTGGGGAAGAAAGGTGAGGTCCGAGTCAAGGATGACACCTATGACCTTGGCATGGGAGGAGTTGTGTTAACAATCTCAAGGGAAAAGTTGGGGGAAGGTGCACGGGCAGGAGGAAATATCAAGAGCTCAGTTTTTGAAAGACTGAGTTTTAAGAAGTGTTGCGACATCCAGACGGATATGTCGGATAGTAGATTAGTGACACGAGAGGACACCAAGGGGGTGAGTTGTGGAGTAGAAAGATAGATTTGAGTGTCATCGGCATAGAGATGGTATTGGAAGCCATGTGAGGTTATTAACTGACGAAGGGAGGTGGTGTAGATAGAGAAGAGAAAGGGTCCAAGGACAGAGCCTTGGGGGACCCCTACAGAAAGAGGAAGATGAGGGGAGGAGTTAGAATTGTAGGTGACACTAAAGGAGCGCTTAGATAGGTAGGAGGAGAACCACGAGAGAGCAGAGTCTTGAAACTCAAGTGACTGGAGTTTTTTGAGGAGGAGCAGGTGGTCAACAGTGTCAAAGCAGCAGAAAGATCTAATAACAGGAGTAGGGAATAGTGGCCTTTGCTTTTAGCAGTGAGTAGGTCATTAATGAGTTTTAGGAGGGCGATTTCAGTGGAGTGTAGGGGGCGAAAGCCAGATTGTAAGGGGTCAAGAAGGTTGTGATCAGCGATGTGGCGACTCAGGCAGCTGTAGATGAGGCGTTCTAGGAGTTTGGAGGTGAATGGGAGTAAAGAGATTGGTTTGGGATTATTGAGGTCGGTGGGGTCCATTGAGGGTTTTTTGGGTATTGGGGTGACCAGGGCATGCTTCAGAGGGGAGGGAAAGATTCCAGAAGAGAGTGAGAGATTGAAAATGTGAGTAAGAGAGTGTAGGATAGAGCAAGAGGGTGACCGAAATAGCGGTGAGGGAACAGGGTCCAGGGGGCAAGTGATGAGGTGGGTGTCAGAGAGAAGCTTTGTAACCTCCTCTGTGGTGACAGGGTCAAAAGAGGAAAGTAACAAGTGTGATGGAGGGTCTGGTACATGAATAGGGGAAGGTGGCTGCATAGTGGTGATCTGATCCCGGATTGTATCTATTTTGTTTTTGAAGTGAATGGCAATGTCCTGAGCAGTGAGTGAGTTAGTGGGTGGTGGCGGTGGAGGACGAAGTAGAGAGTTAAAAGTAGAAAAGAGTTGGCGAGGTGTGGATGAGAGTTTGTTAATGAGAGTGACAAAATACTCCTGTTTGGCAGTACGGAGGAATGATTTGTATTTTAGGAGGGCCGCTTTGTACAGGGTGAAGTCTTGCAGAGGTCTAGTTTTTCGCCACAGTCGTTCAAGAGTGAGGCTAAGTCTCTTGAGATTTTTGGTTTCATTTGTTTTCCACGGTTGTAGCAGATGTGGTCTAAGTCTGCGAGTAGCGAGGGGAGCCAAGGTGTCTAGAGAGGATGAAAGTGAGCTGTTGTAGACAGAAATAGCCAGGTCAGGGCAGGATAGGGGTGAGATTTTGTCGTAGAGGTAGTCAGTAGCAGAGTAGAGAAGAGAAGGGTCGAGGTGGGGAAGGTTTCTCCGGGTGACAGAGTGCCGTGTAGGGGGATTCAGGGTTGGGGATTAGTTATATTATTAACTATTATCATAGTTAACATGAAACTCAATTTTTGCATTAATAAAGACAAAACAAAAAAGCCCTTCTGGTCTACTACATACAGTCATGCCCAAAAATATTGGCACCCCTGCATTTTTGTCAGATAATGCACCACTTCGTGCAGAAAATTGTTGCAATTACAAATGTTTAGGCATTCTCATGTTAATTTATTTTGTTTGTATTGTTTTGACACAAAAAAGTGGAGGAAAAAAAAGCCAAATCTGACACATTCCACACAAAACTCCAAAAATGGACTGGACAAAATTATTGGCACCCTCAATTAATATTTGGTAGCACAGCCCTTGGAAAAAATAACTGAAATCAATTGTATCCTGTAACCATCAATGAGTTTCTTACACCTCTCTACAGTAATTTTGGGCCACTCTTCTTTTGCCAACTGCTCCAGGTCTCTCAGATTGAAAGGGTTCCTTTCCCCAACTGCTGTTTTGAGATCTCTTCACGGGAACTCTATGGGATTCAGATCTGGATTCATTGCTGGCCAATCCAGTACTCTCCAGCGCTTTGTCTGAAACCATTTCTGGGTGCTTTTTTGACGTGTGCTTTGGGTCATTGTCCTGCTGTAAGACCCATGACCCAACTTTCTGACACTGGGCCCTACATTGCACCCCAGAATTCTTTGGTAGTCTTCAGATTTCATAATGCCATGCACACAGATAAGACATCCAGTGCCGGAAGCAGCAAAGCAACCCCAAAACATCAGTGAACCTCCACCATGTTTGACTGTAAGGACTGTATTTTTTTCTTTAAAGGCCTCATTTCTTTTTCTGAAAACAGTAGAATGATGTGCTTTACCAAAAAGCTGAACTTTTGTTTTGTCTGTCCACAAACCATTATCCCAAAAGGATTTTGGCTTCCTCAGGTAAGTTTTGGCAAACTCCAAACTGGCTTTTTTATGTTTCTGTGTCAGCGGTGGGGTCCTCCTGGGTCCTACCATAGTGTCCCTTTTCATTCAGATGGCGACGTATAGTGCGAGCTGACACAGTTGGACCCTGTGCCTGAAGGTCAGCTTGAATTTTGTCTGGAAGTTGATCGAGGGTCTTTATCCACCATTCGCACAATCCTTTGTGGCAATCTTTGATGAATTGTTCTCTTTCGTCCACGTCCAGGGAGATTAGCTACAGTGCCATGGGCTTCTTGACAATGTTGCGCACAGTGGACACAGGAATATTAAGATCTCTGGAGATGGACTTGTAACCTTGAGATTGTCCATGCTTTTCCACGAAAACGTAGAATGCAATTATTTCTTGCAATTTGGAGAAGGTGCCAATAATTTTGTCCAGTCCATTTTTGGAGCTTTGTGTGGAATGTGTCAGATTTGGCTTTTTTTTCCTCCACTACCAATACAAACAAAAGAAATAAACATGAGAATGCCTAAACATTTGTAATTGCAACAATTTTCTGTACAAAGTGGTGCATTATCTGACAGAAATGCAGGAGTCCCAATATTTGTGGCCATGACTCTATATTAAATTGGTTTTACTAAACTACTAAACTTCACATCAGTTGTTTCCTATTTTTGTTTTGGAGAACACCCTTTACCAATGAACAGGTAATATCGTTAACCGCTATACGGCCTGTTGGCCCCGCCCACTCGTTCGCAGCATGCACGAGCGGGAAACAAGCACAGTTTAAAAACAGGCATCGATGCCTGTTTTCATACAAGCGATCCGCCGGCTACAGAGATGGCGGATCACTTATATGGGGTGCCAATCAGAGCGCCCCATACAAGCGATTCACTTCCGCATTCTTGTGTCATTCTCCAGCTTCAGAAGCTGATGAAGCAGATCTTCATAAGCTTTCTTGGGGGTCCCTAGGTGACATTAGTGGTCTTGGAGACCCCTGATGTCTCCATAAAGAGGACCTGTCACATATATTTGCTATCACATGGGGGGTTTCTTAGCCCACTATGTGATAACAATAAAGTTAAGTGGAAAAAAAATATTAAAGTCACACATGAAAAATAATTCAAAAAAAACACACTTTTTAAAAGTCCCCACCCATGCATGCACGCATGCAAACATGCGTCGGGTGTGCATACGTGTGAAAACGACAATTTGCCCATTACGCCGCACATGTTACATATCGCCGTGGACGTCGCAATGAGAGCAATAATTCTAGGGCCATTAATCAGTGATAACACTAAACTGATGAACGGTAAAAGCTTTTATAGCGTAGCCTATGGTCAATTTTGGGTATGGTAGTTTTTTGTGATTTCATGGCTGCGCGCAAAATCTTAAAGCTCAACATGTTTGGTGTCTATTTACCCGACGTGACCAGATCTTTTATATTTTACCAAAAAAATGGGTAAGAATAAATGTATTATAACATAATGTAAAAAAAACTTTTTTTTTCAACATTTTCAGTAATTTTTTCTTAATATAGTAAAAAATAAAATAAATACCCCCAAAAGAAAGCTCTATCTGTCCCAAAAAAATGGTATAAAATTAATTTCAGTAAAGCGTTGCATGACGGAATAAATGTCAGTCAAAGTACTGCAGCGCTAAATACTGAAAAATGGCCTTGCCAGGAAGGGGGTGTAAACACCTGGTCAGCAAGTGGTTAAGGACCATTGTGAAGAATAAGTCAATGTAGAGATTGTGGCAATGCAGTGATATACTGTAGCCACTTACCTCAATGATATCCTATCTGCCCAGCACACCTCTGAGCATCTCGACTAAAGGTGACCATATACTTTACAATCCTCGCAAGACTTTTGTCTTGCGAGGGTTGTGAAGTAATTTAAAAAAGTACTATCTGCCCATCTTGGACAGGCAGATCGTACTTGCGATCATCGCAAGCCTGCCCCCCTGAGGGGCGGGCTTCCGATGACTGCAATGAGGGGCGGGCTTCCGATGAATGCAAACGGGAAGTGCACACACCGGCCCGTTCGGCAGTTGTCGAATAAGCAGGCCACTAACTCGCCGAGAATCGTACGATTCCCGGCGGGTTTTCCAGCCTGCTTCTTCGACGGAAGATGTGCGACCGTACAGTAGAAACGGTTGCACGCCTTCCATACACTTTGCGATTATCGTACGATCGCGGGATTTCCCGCGATTCTCGTACGATAATCGCAAAGTGTATGGGCATCTTAAGACTTTAAAGTTTTCTTAACAGACTGGAATACAGTAAAAGGGATTTTTTTTTAAAGCTGCCGTTTAGCTGATAGAAAATGTGACCAACATAGAAAAAAGAAATAGGCCACAACACACTGAAGTGGAAAAGTGTAAGTATCTTTATCTGGTTTTTATTGCAGGTTGCGCTCCTGATGGGGAAAATTTAAGGCCCCTTTCATACCAGTGCCTTCCACAGGAGATCTGAGAACAGAGTTTCTGCTGCTCAGAGCATAGGGAATGGATATCACTTTTGTTCAGTTTTTATCTTGGGATAGAGGAAAAAACTGAACTAAACAGACACTTGTTAGGTCTGTGGGCAGGCAGATGTGAATGGGTGTGCGTCCGTTTACATCCTTTACCTCTAATCTGTCATGTTTAGGTCCTAAAACATGGAACTCTTTTCCATTTTTTTCTACTGGATCTAGATAGACTCGAAGGTAATCGGACGTAAACAGACACACATCCCTTTACATCCGACTTCCCATAGACTAAAGGTGCCCATACACTGCACGATTCTCGTACGAGAATCGCGGGAAATCCCGCGATCGTACGAGAATCGTGCAGTGTATGGAAGGCTTGCGACCGTTTCTACTGTACGGTCACACGTCTTCCGTCGAACCAGCAGGCTAGAAAACCCGCCGGGAATCGTACGATTCATGGCGAGTTAGGGGCCTGCTGATTCGACAACTGCCTGCTGGTTCGACAAGTTTGCAGTCATCTTAAGCCCGTACGATTTTTGGTTGGTTGGAATGGTGCTCGGGAGACAAATGCCGAACGGGCCGGTGTGCGCACGCGCACACTGCCCGTTCAGCATTGCGGTCATCGGAAGCCCGCCCCTGATGATCATGAGTACGATCTGCCTGTCCAATATGGGCAGATCGTACGTTTTTTAAATTACTTTACAACCATATAGTATGGTTGTAAAGTAATTTAGGTCTTGCGCTGGTAAATGGCCTGGATGGGAAGGGGGTTTAACACCGCCGATGTCAACTGGTTAATGCTTGTCCATGATGCTGGTTCTGCTTAAGAATATTTGGTGATTTAAGCTGGTCATAGACTGGGTTGAATGAGAAAAATCACTTGATTCCACCATCCACACTAAACAGGGTGAATGGAGGAATCTTCCCCAACAGTAATAGCATTCTGACAGCCAGCACCTGCAGCTGTTAAAATACACAAACAGTGACTGAAGCTGATTGGCCAACTTTTGTTTGCCCGCCTGCTTTGATTTTTCAGTCGATGTTTGCTGAGCGAGGTGGTATCAGCAGGGTCACCCAAGTCTCAAATTTGAGTTTTAGTCATATGCCAGCATGCTTTCTGTACAAAAGATGAAATAAAAATGCATAAAAAAATAGAAGCCTTATAGAAAATTGCATTTACCGTATTTTGCGATCCATAAGACGCACCGGACCATAGGACGCAGGGAGGTCCGGCGTGCCTTATGGAGCACTCGAGACTGTAGCTTCTGTCACAGCTTCTATGACAGAAGCTGTGACAGAAGCTGCAGTTAGTGACCGCTGAGACAGGTGGCGCTGTGATTACAGCGCCACGGTCTCAGTGATGACACAGAGCAGGCGAAGAACGTCTATTCTTCGTCTGCTCTATGGTTATCTCGATCGTCGCCGCTGCTCGGTTTTAATACGAGTGATCTCATTAGATCACTCGTATTAAACGAGCAGTGGCTCCTGCTGCTGAACTCGATCGCCGCCACTGCTGCTCGGCTTTAATACGAGTGATCTCGTTAGATCACTCGTATTAAACGAGCAGTGGCTCCTACTACTCGCCCGGCGCCCGAAACTGCATGTCTCGGGCGTCTGGATTTGCTCCATAAGACGCAGGCACTTTTTCCCCCTCCTTTTGGGGGGAAAAAAGTGCGTCTTATGGAGCGAAAAATACGGTAATTAATATCAGGCTAGCACCTCCATATGGACAATATGAACTCTGAAAAGTGCAGCACAACCAAAATGCGGCCTTGATGGAGAATGTGCACATCAAATAGACAATAATGGGTGTTCAATACATCTGTGATTGCCTGTCACTAAGTACAGTGGACACATAATAACCACCACTGAGTAGGAAGCCTAAAACCGCTAGTTGTCTTTTTATCCTTCTCCATTTGCAAAGCAGTTTTTGTGGAAGAGGTAGTACTCGGATTATTCTCTCTTTCATTTTCAAATCTTAACTGAACAAACTGAAGAGATAAGCTGATTGGTTGCCATGCACAACTGCTCAAGATTTTGTCTGCTCCAGTTCTGATAAATTCCCCTTGATGTTGAAGAGCGCCATATACACCTACAACATACACTTTGAATTTAACTGTTTTGGTCAAGTTGATCATTGGGAGTCTGATGTAAAAGTCTGATGTACGTGACTGTTTTCCACATTTGTACTAGAGGAGACAGCTACCTATTCAAACAAGCACTACAGGGTTAAATGCAAAGCCCTTGTATCGTAATCCACAACACAAATTATTTAATCAGAGGGCTCCCAGACTCATCTGCAGGAAATAGGAACTCTAAACCTACAGCACTAGCAAATACATCCACAGATTTCTATTTTCTTTTGTATGACAAATCAGTCCATAATCTTAAACTGGAGAGACTGAGACGTCAAACTGACATCACATAAAGGAAGCATTTGGAAATATGTCAAAGCTATCACAACGAGAGTGTAGGTGTTGATAACAATCACTCATACAAACAGACCCTGATGGCAGATCAGAGCAGCTTGGTCCCATCTAATCCGCTTTTATCCTAACCATTTAAAACATCAGACCATGTTTAATCCCGTTTAATTCAGACTCACTTGCTTCCTAGATTCTATTCATGAATCTGTCTTATCCACCATGAATGGGCCAACAATTGCATAGACAGATCAAAATGATAAGCAATCGTGATAGCTTAACAAGAGTGGAAAATACTACTGATGCCAAGTTATTAAAAAATGATTGATTAAGGGTTCACGTCGACCAGTGTTCTAGTCAAATACTAAATTTTTTATTCAAATGTATGCAGCTGTGCTCAAACAGAAAACGCAAGAAAACGCTGCATCTGACCTGCTTTGCCTGCAGTTTCAAACGTACCTTAATTGGACACAGTGCAAAGCAGGTCAAACACATCCTCTGATCTTTCATGTTTACTGCTCAATTAAAGTCGATGGGATTTCCCTGACCCGCGTTTGATGCACGTCCAATGCAGAAAAACAACACCCGTCGACATGAACCCTTTTGGAACTACATACTATATACAGTCGTGCGCAGTTGCACTTAGAGCATTCTATACCACAGAATAATTATGGATAACAGCACGCACTTCTCAAGAATTGAATTAGCAGTAGAAAGCATATGTATAGTATTCCTTTCTAGTACCTTTAATAATGATTTTTGGTTTTCACAGCTAAAACTGTATGGTAGGTTCAGATCTAATGATTTGTGGGATTATCCAGCACCATTTACGGTCATTAACTTCACATTGATATTGTCTCTTAACCAAATGCTCATAAGGCACCCCCAAAGATTTCTATCCATCATACTAAAGTCTGATGGCAGGGTACCACTGGACTAGAACAGCATTTGGGTCTGCTTGGAATGCCCTTGGAATGTGGGAATTCTTCAGAGCCAGACACTGAGATGTACTGTCTTCTAACTAGCTGAAGAACTGTTAGCTGTTAATAGCATTTTCCAACAAAAAATTCCTGTACTCACCAATAGTTCCACAATTAGCTGGTTTCGGGCTGCTGTATGTTGCCTTTTTAAGTTTGAGTCCGGTATCATGGAAACATATTACTGTAGCTTTGTGAGAGCCGGTGTCTCCAGCACTTCTCTTTTCTGTTCTGTCACAGCTTCGAACAAGCCTGCTCTCCCTCACAGCGATTCTGCCTCTCATCTTTCCTGCCTGTCCCCCTATTCCTCACATGCGTACGTTGTCAGGCTGTGCCTTTTCCCTCCCTCTTCGCAGCCTGTAGGAAAATGACACAAGCTGTGATTGAAGAAAAATACCTGGAGAGGAAAAGGATAGCATAGCAGCAAATGGATAGTCAATTAGTCAATTGCACTAAGCGTCGATTAAAAAGAAAAAGTCCCAAGAAGGACACAGCTGGTGACTGCAATTATATATTGCGTAGGATTATTGTTTTAGAGCTACATACAGGATTCGTGGATGTTTGTGAAAGAGAACAGAGGGAGAGGAGAGTTAATCTGGCCATACTCCAGTAGAATTGTGCTAGAAAAATTCCGCAAACATTCGTTTGGTTTTGTTAGTGGCGTCTAATTACAGAGGAGACTTTGTGAGGCCTTGGGCGAAACTCAAACATGAGGCCACCCCACTTGTACCCTTAATAAAAAAATGCAAATGATAATTAAAAATGAACTATATAACTTGCATATTATAAGACTAGCCTTTAATCCCAGCAACTAGGAACTCACAGCTCCTAGAGCTAGGATTTTCCTTTTGTCTCATATCGAATTCTACAAATAACTAACGCATAAGTAACGCATATAGTTCAGAGGTAAGAAGGAAGTAACGCACAGAGTGCAGCAGTCAGAAGGAAGTAAGGAACAGAGTGCAGTGGTCAGAAGGTGGTAACGTACAGAGTGCAGAGGTTAAAAGGAAGTAATGCACAGTGTGCAGCGGCAAGAAGGAAATAACACGCAGAGGTCAGAAGGAAGTAACGCACAGTGCAGCGGCCAGAAGGAAGTAACGCACAGAGTGCAGCGGTCAGAAGGAAGTAACGCACAGAGTGCAGTGGTCAGGAGAAAGTAAAGCACAGATGGCATTGGTCAGAAGGAGGTAACGCACAATAACGCAATTAGGTCAGATGGAGGTAACGCACAGGATGCTTCGGTCACATGGAGGTAACTTTATTGCTGGGAGCAATAGCCAGCCTGCTTTTGGATATTTCAAATTTCAATAGCAGGCTGGCTATTGCATCTGCCCATTGTCTGCTGTCAATCAGCAAAGGAGGGGTCTGAAGTTCTCCATCAGGATGCAGCCAGCACCAGCGGGGAGGAGAACAGCGGCAACTAATCGATGATGAGAATCGTTACCAATGAGTCTCATTATTGATTTTAATCGATTTAATCGAATAGTTGTTGCAGCTCTAGTTAGGACAGCTCATTCAAATGAATGGGTTGGCAAAGCACCAATAGATCTAAAGCAGGGGTGTCAAAATCAATTTAATCGAGGGCCGCATCAACATTATGGTTGCCCTCAAAGGGCCTGTAAGACTTTATAAATGTATCTAATCTTTATCATAATTGCCTCTGCATTCGATTATCACTGGTTTTAGTAATAACTTAATACCTAGATCTGAAAGTAGAAGTCTAGGAAATGGCCTGTTGGGCCGGATTCGGCCCCTGGGCCTTGAGTTTGACACATGTGATCTAAAGAAACGATATGCATATTTGTGCTAGTGTGTTACCATGCATTGTGATGCACTAAAATGCACATATTTTGGAGCTGCGTTGCCTTAGGGTGTTGAGGTGCCATTCAAAAATACTTCTGCTGCCTTATGCAGCCAATGATGTATCTCCTTCTAATTCGGTACCACTGAGTCAGAAACATTCTAGGATACACAGAACCCATCAGCCATTCTCCAACACTGGGGCCAATGCCACCCATGTCGATATTAGGAGCCGAGTCTTTCACCAGCAAAATACTTTTCGTATTGAGACGCCGCACCCGGCGTAGATGACGGGATCCGTCCAGCTGCGTGAGTGACAGCTGGCTCTGCCTATCTTGCCCCTACTTGCGTGAGGGGCCCAAGCTGGTGAGACCTGGGCTCCAAGCTAGATTGTCCGATGCTGGGGTCACGTAAAAATTTCCTTGGCCAAAAAGTGGTCACGAGTGGAGAAAGTTTAAGAAGGCCTGCTCTAGTGGGCCCTGTGCTCACTGCCCTGCAGTGGCATAGCGAGGGGGGTGGCCATAGCGAGGGGGGCAGCTCCCGGCCAGTCCGCCTACATCAGATGCGGCTGATCCAGCCAGGCCGGATTGTCTCGGTATGCGATTCGGGCTGGCTGGATCAGGCAGACGTGGCCCTCTAATCAGGCATTGTATCAGGCTGTAATCAGGCTGGGGCCTCCCGAGGACCCCCTTGAGGAGCGAGCGGCCGACAATTAGAGAGCCGCATCTGATGTGGGCGGGCTGGTCGGGTGCAGGTGGCAGAGAGGCGGTGGAGGGAGCCACTGCAGCTGCGGCCACAGCAGATCCGCCACAACTAGGGTCTAGGGAGCCCCCCACTGACCGCCAGGGTAAGGTGACAACATAAAAAATAAAATAAATGTTTCATTTTATGTTCCCTGGGACATTTAAAAATGTCCCGGGGAACATAAAATATATATATATTTTTTTAAATACCTGATCCGATCCACAGACAAGCGCAGACTCCCGCCTCCCACGCAGTCAGAATATGCATACAGAGCGTGCCGGTTACTATGTAAACCGGCGCGCTGTGTGCAGCTTCAGAGAAGATACGCTATTAGTGTAGCGGGAACTATGCAAAATGCGCAGTCGGCTTCCTCGTTATGCTAATATCGTATCTTCTCAGAAGCTGCACACAGCGCGCCAGTTTAAATAGGAACCAGTACGCTCTGTATGCATATTCTGACAGCGTGAGAGACGGGAGTCTGCGGTTGTCGGTGGTTCCAGGAATCAAGTGAGTATTAACCACTTTCGGGCCGCAATAGGTCAATAGACGGCGGCCCGCAGGAGTGGTTAAAACAAGAACACGGCTGCTTCAGCAGCCGTGCTCTTGGTACCGCTTTTTACAGCAGGCGATTGCTGTTAACTTGCAAGCGATCCGGTGTCTGTACAGCCGCTGGATCGTTTGTACCGTGCGGCGCCGCTGCCGCCGTTGGCTTCACCGGGCACCGCTATCCCGGTGCGGCGCCCGAGAGTGGCTCAGTGGGTCTCCCCGCAATGATCGAAGAGAGATTCAGCGGCTTCCAGCCGCTGATCTCTCCTCCGATCACTGGACCCGGAAGTGATGTGTATTACATCACTTCCTGTGTCACTGTACACATTCTCCGGCTCTTAGAGCCAGGAGATGAAGCTGGGGAAGCAGATCTCTGCTTCCTCAGCTTCTTTTGCGTCCCTAGGTGACATTAGGGGTCTGGAAGACCCCTGATGCCACAATAAAGAGGATCTGGGTGCTTGTTAGCCCCTTATGTAATAGCAATAGGGTTAGTGTAAAAAAAAAGGGTTTAAAAACACGCATCGGAGCGCCTACGTGCGAAAACGACAATTGCGCTCCACATGTTACATATAGCCGCAAATGTCGGAACGAGATTAAATAATTCTAGTGCTGTCAATCACTGTTAGCACTAAACTCATGAGCCATAAAATCATTTAAAATGTTCCATATGGGAAACTTTGGGTATTGACTTTTTTTTGCGGCTTCACGAGTGAACACAATTTTAAGGCTTGACATGTTTGGTAACTATTTACCCGGCGTGACCCCGTATTTTATATTTTACCCAAAAATTTGGTTCTATATTATGTTTCTGTGGACTAAATTTTAATTTAGTTTATTTTTTCCTAAAAATACTGGTTTGATAAACATTTGCGCAAAAACCATGCAACTTAAAAAATTGCAACTAGCATTTTTTTATTCTACAGGGCCTCTGCTTTTAGAAAATATATCATTGTTTGGGGGTCTGAAGCTGTTTTCTAGCCATAAATGTATATTTTATCATGTGTGCGCAAATAGAAAAAAAATGCCCCGGATAGCAAGTGGTTAAAAAAAAAAATTATTTTATGTTCCCGGCGACATTTTTGGGGACATAATTTGTCCGGGGATTGTCTCCTCAATCCGGGTACTGTCCACGGAAATTGGGGACAAATGGTCACCCTACACAGGAAGCCCCTACTATCTACCAGGGAGCCCCACTAACCAACAGGGAGTCTCCACTGGCCACCAGGGAGCCCCCACTGGCCACAGTGGAGCCCCCACTACCCACCTGGGAGCTACCACGGAGCTCACACTAATTATCAGGGAGCCCCCACTGGCCACCACAGATCCCGCACTGACCAGCAGAGAGCCCGCACTGACCACCTGACAGTCCGCATTGGCCACCCGAGAGCCTAATTAGGGATCAAACCTCTAGTGCACCCACACACACCCATGAAACTCTCTGGACCCCTGGTGAGAGCCCGCACAGCCCACCTGGGAGCCCACACTGGGCACCTGAGAGCCCGCACAACCCTCCTGAGACCCTGGAGACATCAGACGGCAAATCCAGAGCAACAAAGAGTATGTAGCTTCATTTTGTTCTACATTGCTGTAATATGTATTGCTGGGATTTGTAGTCCTCTGCAGCAAGTTGCCATTCTCCATTGTTGTATAATGTATTGCTGGGATTTGTAGTCCTCTGTAGCCGGATGCCATTCTCCATCACTGTATTATGTATTGCTGGGATTTGTAGTCCTCTATAGCCAGTTGGGATTCTCTATTGCTGTATAATGCATTGCTGGGATTTGTAGTCCTCTATAGCTGGAGCCATTCTGCATGTATTGTATTTATATGTATTGAATGTATTGCGTATTGTATTGAATTATATCCTTCAAACCAGAGTGACAGCAGTATGGATGAGGTGGTGATATAATGGTTGGGGGGCGCAAAATTTTGACCTGCCCCGGGTGCCCGCAACTCTGGTTACGCCACTGCTGCCCGGCACCGTGGAGGTCGATTGGCATTTGCCATTGAACACCAGAATTTGCAGGTCCGCCACTGGCACCCAGTGCTTTTCACAGATGAGAGCAGGTTCACCCTGAGCACATGTGACAAACGTGAAAGGGTCTGGAGAAGCCGTTGAGAATGTTATGCTGCCTGTAACATCGTTCAGCATGACCGGTTTGGTGGTGGGTCAGTGATGGTCTGGGGAGGCATATCCATGGAGGTACGCAAAGACCTCTACAGGCTAGACAATGGCACCCTGACTGCCATTAGGTATCGGGATAAAATTCTTGGACCCATTGTCACACCCTACGCTGGTGCAGTGGGTCCTGGGTTCCTCTTGGTGCGCGGGAATGCCCGGCCTTATGTGGTGAGAGCATGCAGCCAGTTCCTTGATGAAGGAATTGATACCATTGAATGGCCCCCACGCTTGCCTGACCTGAATCCAGTAGAACACCTCTAGGACATTATGTCTCAGTCCATCCGACGCCGCCAGGTTGCACCTCAGTCTGTTCAGGAGCTCAGTGATGCCCTGGTCCAGATCTGGGAGGAGATAGCCGAGGACACCATCCGTCGTCTCATTAGCAGCATGTCCCGACATTGTCAGGCATCCATACAAGCACATGGGGGCCATACAAACTAAATGAGTGCCATTTTGAGTTGCTGCAATGAAATTTCAGCAAAATGGACTAGCCTGCTGCATCATTTGTTCACTTTGATTTTTGGGGTGTCTTCGAATTCAGCCCTCCTCTGTAGGTTGATAATTTTTCATTACCATCAAACGATGTGGCATCCTTTTGTTCCTAACACATTACCCAGTCCAGTATACAGTAGATATCCAGCATGATATTTTTCCCCATTGAAATCTGATGTGTTTTCAAAGTGTTCCTTTAATTTTTTTGAGCTGTGCATATAAACAAAACTGGGGCTTTGAAGGCATCAAGAAGTCCCATATAGTTGTATACAATCATATAAACTTTATTTCATTACATAAAACATTAATTGTACAAATGAAAACATATCTCTGCAATGATACATCAAACAACTTTCTTGAAACCATGGAATTTAAAAATACAACATCAAATGTTGCGCTCAAAGGTGTATGTTTATATGTATTCCCTGTCATTGATGTGATCCGGATCGATTAACAATGCCCAGGTAAGTAGTTTTGAGCTGATTTCAGTCTCAACGCGTTTCAGATAAGCTTACTCAGGAGGGAGAAGTTCTGTGCAAGTGGGTCACAGGAGAGGCACATTATTTCAATGGACAAACAAGGCCTCTTACACACGGACGCCTTCAGTTCCGATCAGAGCAGTCTGGAATGGATATCACCCTTAACTGTAATTACCAGACTCATGTTGGTCTATAGGTAATTGGATATGGGGAGTCATTTTATATCAGATTACCCCCAATCTGCTATGATCGGCTCCGCCAAACAGAACTCTGGTTTTCCGGACCTGGCCAGAGTTGGGGTTAAACACATGTGAATGAACGCCCGTTTAGGTTTGGCTGCCCATAAACTAACACTGGGTTTTAGATCAGATCCGCCTGAAAAACTGACAGGCAGACTTGATCGGAATGCCCGTGTGAAAGGGGCCTTATGTATACTAGCCGTTAGGAAATGTTTACTGAGCATTTCGCCTGTATGATTGTGAAAGTGACAAACAGACATCCACTAAGGGTGGCCAGGCATAGCCATGGCAGCTACACTTTCAGGAATCAGGGGGCAATAAGTCTCCTGAACATTTGAAGAGCTAGATATCACTCAGAGAAATTTCCAACATATCATTATATTTCCAAATGATAATGCTTCTTTCTTTAAAGGAAAGAAAGGGTTTAACTATGCATGTGCAGCTTCTCTTTATCAGAGTCCAGGCAGGATTAAGTAGAGGAAGACGTCTTACCAGTCATTGTTCTGGGTAGGGCATCTCTTTATATATAGTCCTCGTCTAGGCTCAATAAGAAATCATATACCATCACCAACATAGAAGGGTGTTTTTCATTGTGAAAAAAAACAATAAAGGGGAGTTGAATTTGCTTAGATACCTTTCTTACTAGATTCATCTATAAGTTTTTGTTACAGAGTTCATCAGTTAAGTGATTGATCTAGGAAATTAATCAGACTTATGCTGACAGAATCACGACAGGCTTTGGTCTTTGTATGAACGAATTGATTTGCAGTTCATTATAGTTTTCTTTTTTTTACCTTCCTCTTGATATACTATTAGAATGTTTCTTTCTTGCAAACTACCTTACACACAGCAAAAAAATAGTTACTACTCAGAACTATAAAGCTGGCCATAGACTTTAGAACATTCGCAAGACTTTCGTCTTGCGATGGTTGTATGCGAATTAAAAGCTTGTACGATCTGCCCATCTTGGACAGGCAAATCGTACTTGCGATCATCGCAAGCCCGCCCCCCTGAGGGGCGGGCTTCCGATGACTGCAATGCTGAGCGGGCAGTGTGCGCTTGCGCACACCGGCCTGTTTGGCGTTTGTCTCCAGAGAACGCCACTAACCCGCCGACAATCGTATGATTCTCGGCGGGTTTTCAAGACTGCTCGGGAGACAAAAGACGTGCATCCGTACAGTAGAAACGGTCGCATGCCTTCCATACACCTGCCGGTTATCGTACGATCGCGGGGTTTCCCGCGATTATCATACGATAATCGGCAGGTGTATGGGCACCTTAAGTTCCCGCAGGAGCTAAATAAATAAAATGTTGACAGTGATCGGTCTCACAGTAGAGGACTCTAATTAAGAGTTTACTTCAGATCTGCTGCTTTATATCTTTTTGGGAATTGATACCATGTGGTAGAGATGGATATAGTTGAATTTTATTGTTAAATAAATAAAGTGACAACAAATACTATGATTTAGTACTGGTGTGAGCACTGCCTGAATTTCTGGACTGTATTATTAGAAGTGATTGAACTTGACTGACTTTGGTCTTCTTTCAGTCTTATTATACATCCTTACTACTAGAAGACATGTAAGTAAATATTCATGGAAAGTCTATTATGAATCACAGGATTATAGCTGTCTGATACAGTTTACACCAAAAAGTTATTAGCCGAAAGTAGATGAGAGATTAGTTCTTTGAATTGCTGCCTAATGAACACCTATTCTATTGCTTTTACATAAATAGGTTGGATAAAAAAAGAGTTATTGCATAAACATCGTTTCACCTTTACAAAAAAAAACCTGTGTTAATGTAGCTGACTGTAAGGTTTTGGGGGCAGCTCGAATGCACTTCTGGGTGAATGTGACATTAAAGTTTGGTGTGCATTGCCTTTTAATGCCTCGGTTTTTGTCGGTCTGCAGTTGTCCAGCTAGGCAAGCCTAGGTCCTGGGTGATTTCCTGTCACAAATTTTCAACCATACCATAAGCAGCTAGTGAAGACCAGACACTGCTGTTCCATGAACCCCTGAATCCTTTTGCACCTGGCAATGTTGTATATTTTTATCTGTACCTACTTTTTGAAATTGTTGTCCTGTGCTCAAAGATAAAGTCTCACCCAGTGTGATCCATTTTTTGGATTTCAACTATGAGTACTTTAAAAAAAAAAAACTGTCATCAAGACATAAATGTGAAGGCTGTGGTTGCTGACCTCCTACTGAAAATGCTAGTTGCCTGGTGTTAATTCTGACCCATTATTTCCAATAGTGTTTATAGTGACAGTAAAGTATATTTTTTTTTCCCTCTCCCCAAAGTTAGTGTCAGCACTTACCTTAAATGATATCTCTCAATCCGATCTTCTTCTTTCCTGTCGTTTTCATCTGTCCCTCCAGCGGGTCTCCGATCCAGCGCTGACTTTCTGTGCTTGCTGGCACTTCCTGTCCCACGGTGTCTGCATCCGGGTGCACGCTGTCGTGTCCCGGGCAAAAATCTGAACTGCACATGCTCCCGCCCTGAGATGCTTTGCGGCCGCCCGAGATTTTTCAGATTTTCGGACGGGAGCGCCCGGTGAAGACACAGGTAAGTTTAAACCTTTTTGAAAGGGTTTAAAAAAAAAATAAGTTTTTGCATATATCTACTGCTTGCTAGCAGTAGATATATGCAAAAAAACCTGAGGGTTTAATAACCCTTTAAGTAGCTAACCTGGAATAAGTATGCGGATCAGAAAACCATCCAGATTCATAACTAAGGTTACTTAAAAGTGCTCCCGTCATCAGACGCCGAAATGTAATCAAAGTGTACAAAAGCGTACCCCTCAAAGCCAAGTTGATTAACCTGGGCATTATTTTGTCTACCACAGTATTCTTTTAAAGATACCACATATGTCAAAGTGTACTTCTGTAAGCTCATATAAAAGTTTACAATCGTGTATTTCTTTTTCTCTATAGCTATATAAACTGTATTCTGAGTATGAAATCAGAGCGACAGATTGTACCATCTGGGCTGTCATGATTGTCTATTTCGTGCTTTGTCACATGACATTAAAATTATGGTTTTTTATCCATTATGACCTATACAACTGTTGACCTGTATTTATCAGTTAGCTCATCTAACAAGGTTATAGTAATACGAAACAAAACACAATGTTAAATGTGAGGTGGTCTCATGGGTTGACACTTATTACCGCATAGAGATAAATGATCATTGGGAGGCAATGGGCTAAGTTTATACTGGTAACGTTTTAACTACTAAAATCTTCATTGTAGTTGGTACCTAAACAGAGGAGAGATCAGGGTAATACTATACCCATGTGTACATAAACTGCTGCTAGATTTTCTTTGGGGCCATATATCTAGCTTTACTACGTATTTATATGACAGGAGCCTAGGCCCTTGCAATACAACAACCCTTTTACCCTTTTAGCAACTGTGCAACTATTGTGGTGGTCAGTCAAAGGCTGAAAACAAGCTTTGGGTTGCGAGCCTGACATTTAATAAGCTAGCTTCAGTTATTAGGGTGGAAGTGAATCACTTCTACATGTGTGTAAATTGCTACCCTTCCACACAGTCCCAAGACTTGCCTGTCAGCTCCATCAGTACAGATCATCAGCTGGTCTCTTCAGGATGGAAACAGTGAACTCAATTTCCCTTATCTCCTCTGCGTAGAGTAAACCGAGAAGCGCTCAACTGTTATTCTGGGTTTAAAGCTCTACAGCACCAGAGGTACCAGCTGGATGAGCAGCACATCATGGGCTCTGTGTCCCTAATCTACATGGACTGAATGCAGAGGAGGACCTATATAGAAGAACACCTGTTCTTACCTGTCAGCCCACTAGTGACAGTAATGAAGTTAAAGTATATGCAAACTCAATCCCTAAAATCTAATGTAATCATTACCATAGTTAATTTGAAAAGAATACCCGTGATTATGTCATGAAAGTCTCTTTTTTGTTATTGAGTGACAACTGTCTCTGAATTGTGATGTCACCCTGTCACATGTGCCCATGGTTGAGGCACCTATGACAAGTGGTCATGTTGACATACCACCATTATCACTTTCAAGAAGCTTGTCTTGAGCAATGATTTTCAGTTGACACAAGATCATGTAGATGAGAAATGACTCAAAAAGGCCGATCTAATTCAGCAGCACTAAAATATTAAAATAAGGTGAAAATAGCATCTTATAAAAGTAAAATACCATGGCAACTATTCATGATACACAGGTTTTTAGCAAACTAAATGTCATCTAGTTAGGCCGGACCGTCCCTAAAATGAGGCAGCCTGAGGATGTTGCCTCAGGCGGCATATCATTGGGTCACGTGGTCACTTTTCTGCCAGAGCACCCCAAGTTGCTTAGCAACCTGTGGCGCTCTGGCCGCTGTCCCACCGAGCTCGTGGCAACCAGTGACGTCCTTGGTTTCCAGGAGCTGAGCAGGACACTCTGGCTGGAGTCCTGCCCAGCTCCTGGCAACCAGTGACGTCCTTGGTTTCCAGGAGCTGAGCAGGACACTCTGGCTGGAGTCCTGCCCAGCTCCTGGCAACCAGTGACGTCCTTGGTTTCCAGGAGCTGAGCAGGACACTCTGGCTGGAGTCCTGCACAGCCCCTGGCAACCAGTGACATCAGTGAGCTGGGTAGGACGCCGGAGGTAACACCACCTCGTGTACCACCAGCATACCGAAACCACCCCAGTCTCAACCTGCACTGCCAGCACCACCCTTTTTGATCTCGTGGTGCACTGCCAGCAACCCCCCCACCCCCATTTCGTCGTGCATTACCAGTACATACAACCTCACCCCCCTGCCACCGTGCGGTCTAGGGACACCCTAGAACAGGGAGGGTTAGAAATAGTAAAGTTTTTATTCCAATCTGTGCCTTCCTGTCATTTAGATGCTCTATCATATTGTCCTAGTCTTACAGATGCGTGAATTGGGTTGAAATCTCCTCAATTGGGTCACAGACAAAGGTTCCATCACTTCCCCCACTTTATGATTTTTCTAACATTAAAATTATAATCACTCACCATAGAATACATCAGAAAAAGGGCCGTTTTTTAATCTAGGTTTTAGAACACTTTTGCTCACATGCTGCAGAGATTCTGTTCCATTTTTAAAGTATGACGCAAAAGGCGAGGAATATTTTTATGTGTTGAATCTGGTTCATGTACTAAAACTGTTAAAAGGTTTGTGATAAATGCCATTGGAGATGGGAATGTTTATGAAGGAAAAAAGTATCCAGAGACCTGGAGGAGCCAGAAGGAAATGGAGTGCAGCATAAATCCTCCTGCCAAAAGGGCCAGGTGTATATCAATTAATTGAAATAGAGCAGGCAGAAAAAAGTGAAATTTACAAGCAGCAAGATGTTTCTAGTCTGCGTTCCTCACTGATGGCTTAATGTAAAAGTATTTTTATTGAGTCATATTGTATAAAACAGTGGCCACATTGTCTGATGCTACCCTCTATATTGAACCACATAGTGTATACTGTATTCTTAAAGCGGACTTTTACACTCAAAAATCTAATCTATCAATGCATCCCTCTATGTATGATGATTAATAATAACATAGACATGTCAGATGTAAAATGCTGTGATTGTGAAATACTTACACTTGCAGAGCATTCACTTCCTGCTTTAAAAGGGCAAATTACTTCAGTTTGCCAAAGCAATGCACACTGGGATTGCCTTGTCACCAGCAGAGCATTGCTGAGAAATCTCATCTGTAATCTCATGAGTTCTCAGGCTGGGTTCACACCTAGGCGTATCATATATGCGAGTTTGTTGCACGTTTTTACAGCGATTCGCAGTAAACGCACGGCAAATGCGCCCCAAAGAAGCTCCTGTACTTCTTTGGGCGTAGGTCGTTTTGCAGTTCCTACGCGCTGTAAAACGCCCAGGTGGGAACCATGCCCATAGGCAATCATTCGTTTTCACATGTTGAGCGTTCTACAGAGCGTAGGAACGCGCTGTAAAACGCCCAGGTGTGAACCAGGCCTCAGGGAAAGGCATTTTCCTCCCCTGAGATGATGTGCATGGCAGGGGCGGACTGACAATGCATGGTGCCCCCGGGCAATATGAGATTATGGGGCCCCCTTGTGCTCCACCCTTCCATAAGCCCCACTTGTGTATACATTCTTGTGTGTAGAAATCATTTTTCCACATTATTTTCAAAATAGCAGGTCTATTCACTTAAAGGAGAACTATGAGGTGAGTGAAAATCACACATCCTCATACAGGGCAATAGATAATTTTTTTACCTGGGGGGGTTCAGCTTCCTCAAATTAAAAGACTTTATCTAGCAGACACACAAAATATACCAGCCATATCATTCCTAAACCAATCCTTTACCCTGACCCATCTAGGAACGCGCTGTAAAACGCCCAGGTGTGAACCAGGCCTCAGGGAAAGGCATTTTCCTCCCCTGAGATGATGTGCATGGCAGGGGCGGACTGACAATGCATGGTGCCCCCGGGCAATATGAGATTATGGGGCCCCCTTGTGCTCCACCCTTCCATAAGCCCCACTTGTGTATACATTCTTGTGTGTAGAAATCATTTTTCCACATTATTTTCAAAATAGCAGGTCTATTCACTTAAAGGAGAACTATGAGGTGAGTGAAAATCACACATCCTCATACAGGGCAATAGATAATTTTTTTACCTGGGGGGGTTCAGCTTCCTCAAATTAAAAGACTTTATCTAGCAGACACACAAAATATACCAGCCATATCATTCCTAAACCAATCCTTTACCCTGAGCAATACCGATTTTGTTGTTTGACACCATATGGATAAAAACCATGTTTTAAAAAGACTTATTATTGGTACCTACCAATTCCCACAAACCGCTTAGTATACACTTATTGGGATTTTTTTTACCAAAAACATCTAGCAGAATAAATGTTGGCTTAACTTTAGGAAGAAATTTGATTTTATTTGATATTTTGTATAACAAAAAGTAGAAAATATAATTTTTTTAAACTTGCATAACAAAATAAAATAAATGTAAATAAACCGCGGCAATCAAATAGCACCAAAAGAAAGCTCTATTTGTGTAATAATTGAGGCACCCGGGGGCAAGTCTTTCATTAGCGCCCCCCCACACACAAATCAATCCGAGTTCAATGCTCAAGACCCTTGGTACTCAACTGGTGGGTGGCAACCCTGTGTTTAGTGGGTCCCCGTGTGCCTTCCACTTTTCTAGATGAGAGGCTCCTCAGCCTCCCCCTAGCGCAGCACTGTCAGTTCTTGCGCCAAGCAGCCATTAAAAATATGCTGCCCGGCACCAAGTGTCAGCTTGAGGTAGGGTGGGCTCCATCCATATGTGCATTGCTTACAGCTCCCTCGCATGTCCTGTAGAGGTGCCTGGACCGGTGTGATGTAACATACTGGCTCTCGGCACCTCAACAGGGTGTGCAACAAGCACTGCACATATGGATAAAGCTCCATCACAGTACAGCAGCCCACACCAGACCCCACTGGATCTTTTTGGCTATTGGCTATTGCAATTGGAAATATCCAATAGCAGGCTGGCTATTGCTCCCAGCAATAAAGGGGACAGCAATGCCCGGGGAAGACAAGGGCGGCTACGGGGGGGGAGGTGCCGCCGCACGGTACAAACGTTCTGGCGGCTGTACAGACGCCGGGTCGCTTGTACATTAACAGCAATCGCCTGCTGTTAAAAGCGGTACCAAGAACATGGCTGCTGCAGCAGCAGCCGTGTTCTTGTTTTAACTACTTTAACGGGCCGCCGTCTAGACGTATTGCGGCCCAGAAGTGGTTAAACAAAAGGTTGTTTTTTTTATTATATTGGCTTAGTTTTACAATTCACATTATTTAAAATCCATGAACCTAATTAAAATGTCTAATATAATACATACAATTATCAAAAAGATATACAGTATATAT